>NW_017619528.1:440000-537500 GCF_001879475.1 Ipomoea nil
TTTTATCCTGGGAAATCTAGGCCACGATGCTCGCACTTGTGGGAGGTGGCAAATAAGGTTTTAAGGAAAAAGTGGTCACTTGACTCACGCTAAAAACCCTTACCCAAACACTATATATATATATATATATATATATATATATATATATATATATATATATATATATATATATATATATATCAAAAAATATTTTATATACTTCGTGTGTGTATATATAAATATTATTTTACGATATTAAATCGATTATTGGTTCATTATCACCAACAAAATACTCATTAAGTGGAGAAGAGATGAAAGAGAATCTTTTTATTTATTTTCTATATTAATTTGAAAATAGAGAATGCTTAAAGAAACACAAGTTATACCGACAAATGTCACATCCACCACAATGATTCTGTCTTTTAGATGTCTGCATTTTGAAAAAAGAATAGCAATCAGTTGGCATCTTTTTGTCAGGTAACAAAATATATAGAACATTGATTAGGTTTACAAGATCCCGACTTACATCATAATCAAATAGCTTGCATGTTTCGCAAAAGTATCTCCCCATGCAAACACCACAGTTGATGCTGAGCCTGGTAACAGTACAATCACTTCATCAGAAACGAGATTGGGTTGAAGAAGCAAGAGCTGAGAAAGAGTTTGAGAGAGATCAGAGAGAGCAAGCTAAGTCCCCTAGTTCAGATGCATGACATGATGTATCAAGGAACCATTCTCAATCAAGTAACTCCATATGAATTAATTCCAGTTTTGCTCACTTGATTATAGAGACATTTTAACTTTTAGTCATCAATTGATCAATGATTATAATAAATTTGGTAAACTTAACCGTAGTCAAGGATTAAAGAGTGAAAATGTCTCCAAAATTGAAAGATCATAAGATCACAAATGAAACTAACTCAATTCTCACTCCCCCCTCCCCTCTTTTTAAGAATAAAGAGCCCAAACCTCTTTCAGTGCTACAAAGTGAGCATATAACCTGCAAGATTGAAATAGAAGACACATTTCTGTTACCAATCCACCATGTGGAAGTGTAAAGAAAGTGGAGGGGTAAAGTGAAAATATGCATGCAGGGCTCGAAATCAATGGAAGATAACAAAGGGGTAAAAGCTACAACAGAAATAAACTAGCATACCCATTTTACTTGATGACGGGGATGTTATGTCTAAGGTTTTTGTCAACATCAATATTGTTCTGCACAATAGTATTCAATGTTAGTATTATCAAATGACTAAAGAAAGAAAATTAGAACAAAACTAACATTAAGCGCTTAAAGATTTTTCTCAATGACGCTGCACATTCCAAGAAGAGAGAGGGTCTATGACAGGTAATCTAATAGATCAAATCATAAAAAAAAATATGGAAAGAAATACTGCATCATAATCAAAAACTTATTTACATCCAATCAAGAGTAATTCACACAAAACAAAGAATGAAACTTACTTTTGCCTCATTATGACAATGTCGGCAATCAAATATTTCATTGCAGGAAGGAGCTCTAATCTTGCACCTTCGCTGATAATGAAAATAGCTACCCAGCCCATTAAGAAAAATTTGAATAAAAACATGTGAATGACGGTGGACAGATAAACATAATGCTCTAAAGTATAAGTCAGTATGTAACTGAAAATTCAAATAACACACAACTAAACTATATAAAAAGATAGCTTAGATAATATTCACTTAATTATCTAAAAAGATGCCAAGATGTTGTACCCATATTATCAATAAATCCTAAAATACAAATATATCAACATTATTTACTAAAATTCGAAATAAATTAATAATAATTCTAAATATAATATCAATAAATCCTAAAACACATATATATCAACCTAATAATTCCAAATATATAACCAATAACTTATAAAATTTAAAATATATACCTAATAATTCCTAAAATTTGAAATACATTAATAAATAATTCCAAATATAATATTGTAACTCTAATAATTCAGAAATTGAAATAATAATTTAAAAAAAAAAAAAAAAAAAAAAAAAAACTTACAATGTAGCTTGTGGCTGAGTGGCGGTGTGGTGGTGTGTCTGTGGTTCGGTGCGGCAAAGGTTGTGTTGCGGAGGCTGTGCGATGGCGTTCGAACTTCGTTTGGGAAGAAGAAGGCGTCGAAGGGGATGGCGGTTGCAGTGCAAGGCGGTGTGGCGGTGGGCGGAAGCTGTGCGGGGCGGTGTGGTAGTGTGCTGAGTGACGGGCGGAGAAGAAGCTCGTGCGAAATGAGGTCCGCCGATTAGTGAGGGAGGGGTTTTATTAAAAAAAACCCTACGACGTTGCCAATAGAAAAGCCGACGTTGTATGGTAATCGATTTAAAAAAAAAAAAAAAAGAAGAAATAATAACAATATACGACGTCGGTTAGAGAACTAACCAATGTCGTATATGAAATATAAACATTTTAAAAAAAAAACTAAAATGCCTACGACGTCGTATTGTAGTCTGTTTTTTTATTTATTTTTATTTTTTATTTATAACGTGGGTTATTAGTAAATAATCGACGTTATAAGTTTTTTTGAAAAAAAATTATAAATTGAATTAACCTTTAACGTCGGTTATGTATAAAACAGACGTTAAAGGGCCAACGTTATATGTGAATTCTGCAGTAGTGATGGCTAGCAAGGAATCTTCTGATCCACTGTAGTCTTCGATCAGGATCAAGACGGAGAAAAAGCCACTTTATTAGGATGATCAATGAGCATTAACAAAACAAGGTCAATTTCGTCAAAAGTCAAATCATCAACTTTTTTTAATGCACGAGCAAGCTTCTGAAACTTATCCATATCACGATCATATTGAAGACTATCGGACCAGTTCTTACTTCTTACCAACTTCTGACATTGTATTTGTTGGTTTTATGACCATTGGGGGTAGTCAGTCAGCAAGGCCAACATTACCGATTGAATAAGTAAAGTATAAATAATTGAGAGAAAAATAAAGGAACACGATACTTTTTACGTGAAAACCACATGCCTTTTTGGGGCGGGATCAAGCAGAAATTCATTATATTTTGGTAGTTTGGTACATGTATAATAGGGTGTTCTCTAGAGAGATGTGGGGTGTATAGAGAAGATTTCAATGGTCCTTCTTTGTGATTGACTAATGCATTTTATAGTGGAGAAATAGGTGAAGAATATGGTAATTGAGATCCCTATGGTAATTTGGTATTTAGGTAGAGTGGGCTATTTAAGTTGACATTGATTGTCCTTCTATAATTGCATAGTCGCCATATAATTCCTTCCTTTACTGTCGCGGTTGAATGGTCAAGTCATGAGTCGAGTGCTGAGTCCGAGTGTTGGTCCGTCTACCATCTAATGCTAGCCTGACTACTTGATTGACTACCCGTAGCCATGTTCCATCAGATATTCCCTCACTTTCTTGTTTCTCGTGAAGCACAACACAAGAAAGTATAATGTAACAATCCGCAGTGAGCTCAATATCATACATCATACTTCGTTGCTGACTCCTTTTTTAGGCATCCAGCTTCAAAACAAACCAACATGTATTTCATCATCGTACTTCATCACCGATTCCTTTTTCTCAAGGAGGCGTGAAGGACTTCATTGCTAACTCCGTTTTTCAACGGGGCTATATGCTGACCACTTTTTCAAAGCCTAGCTCTAAGGAGGTGAGAGGCTGAGCACTTAAGGCAGGATGGCAGAGTACTTAATGACCATGGGGCCGAGTATTTGATGACCGAGAGGAAGATCACCTACAAAATTTAAAACATCAATTATTTAGAAAAGAAAAAAAAAACATCTTTGTGTGATGTGACCCACTAAAGGGTATGGTCCAGACCAATTAGTTTGCCTGGCCTATCCTAAGTTAGTTTACCACTTAGCACGTGATAGTTCCACAGTATCATGTTGCACATCTCCAAACCTACAAAGATTTCAAAGAGAAATAGTAAAAATCAGTTAGTCGCCTCGCATCTGAAGGGTGACTTAGTTACCTTCTCGCAGTTGCCTGCCTCTTTTACCATTTGATTGGCTGGTAAGCTTCTAATTTGTCGTGCCATTTGAGGGGCTGATGATGTTGATTGTTTCGTCTGAGACGTTAACGTCACATTTGGTTCATGGGATATGCCTGGAATTGTTGCATTCCCAATAATAGGTCTATTCCTTCATTTGGTAAAAACTTGTATTCCCAAGAACATTGTTCCTATGAAAGAGTTATTCCCCCTACAAGGGGAATAAGTATTACTAGCCCACCTTGTATTAAGCTAATCCTTAGTTCTCAGGATTAGCTTCTATATTTTATTTTATATTTTATATTTTATATTTTACCTTTGTCTAACCTAATACGAAGTATTTTTTATGCTATCTTTCCCTCTATCATCTCATCTCTTCCCCCATTTGCATCTGGTTTAGATGGAAATTCTTCTTCAAGATTCAAATAAAAGGTATTTTTCGAAACTTTATTTTCTATAAATTAATTATTTATATGTATTTAATTATATATATATACATATATATATATATATATATATATATATATATATATATATATATATATATATATATATATATAAGGTTCATGTGCGGCGATGTCCTTAGGTGCGGCGTCAATAATTGTTCAACAAATATACACCATCAACGTTAGGAAAATGCACCACAAAAACACATACAAATTAGGTACGCATAACAAAAAACACACCATTAGGTTGAGTAAAAACGTCATACAGTATTTGGAAATACACCATTGGGGGTGGTGAGTTATATGGTGTATTTTTTGGGTCTGTTGTGTTTTTTTTTTTTTTTTTTTTTTTTTTTTTTTTTTTGCATTTCATTTTGGTGTGTTTCCCTTACACTGTTGGTGCATGATGTTAACACTATTGGTGTATTATGAAATTCCACCTCCCCTGGTAGGATATATCGCGATCGACCCACTAGGTTGGTGTAGCTGCGCTAAGCCTGTACGTACTTTAGTCGTTCAAGGCATCAAGCTCTGGTCCCCGGTCGACTGCACCCGACTGATACCTCCAGACAGAATCATTGTGGTGGATGTGACATTTGTCGGTATAACTTGTGTTTCTTTAAGCATTCTCCATTTTCAAATTAATATAGAAAAGAAATAAAAAGAGTCTCTTTCATCTCTTCTCCACTTAATGAGTATTTTGTTGGTGATAATGAACCAATAATTGATTTAATATCGTAAAATAATATATATATATATATATATATATATATATATATATATATATATATATACACACACGAAGTATCTAAAATATTATTTGATATATATATCCGAAATATATATAAATAGGGATTTGCATGTTCGACCTTGATACTTTCAGGTCGGGGATTATGTTTTGCGCCGACGAGAAGCGAGCCAACCGTTAGAAGGAGGAAAGTTTGCCCAAAATTGGGAAGGCCCATATGTTGTATCATCTGTGGTACGGCTGGGTACATACCGGCTGGAAACCACTACCAGAAGACCGATCGACCGCACTTGGAACTCAGAGAACTTAGTGTTATTTCATCATTAAGTATCGTTGTAAGTACTACCATTAGTGGTGGTTTAGCTTAGAATAAGGGTGGGTGCCGGTCTGCGAACTGAGTTGCCCGCCCAGTCGCGCTTTTTGTAATATATAATATAAGTTGGGTAGATTGCATTAAACAGTTCGATCGGTCTCGGCACGCTTCAATTCAAAGAGTACTCAGCTAAGGATGAAGAAGATCGACGGCAGTCCGGCCATGGCCAATGAGGGTGATAACCCGACGACCATAATGTCGAATAAACTTGATCCAGCACCAACCGATGAGGGTAATAACCCGACGATCACAATGTCGCATAAACTTGATCCGGCACAACCAATGAGGGTGATAACCCGACGACCACAACTCGCGTAAACTTGATCCAGTCGAAATTGGCTTGGGCGACAGCCCAACGACCGTAAAGTCGCTTAAACTTAACCTGGTAAAAACTGGGACATCGTCCGGTTAACGACCAGCTCGCCCGCTCCGGCATCGATGGCACTGGTACATCCAGTGAACGATCGCCTATTGCGGACCACTAAAGAGGTAAGTGCAGCATGGTCTATAAACGACCGTAGGACCTTGAAGAGCACACAACGCAAACCTTGGCGGATAGGACGATTGGCCAACCTCGTTTGCGTAGAGTTTTGGGTCAAACAAAACAAAAAATTGCGCAAGAAAAATCGTATGATAGAATCACATGAACAAAATTACAATTCGCATAAAACATACAAGCAAAGCATAAGCAAAACAACATGAAGATAGGCATAAAAAGGGGTCAAGACTCCCCATTAGTCAAGTGCCTGGTACAAGGGGGCCAGACTCCCTGATCGGTATATCTTCACAAAAAAAGTAATAAATAACAAAATCACGCGCCCGCAACATCGGACCAGGATACCTCCTTCGAAACAAACACTTGACACTCGGGCTGGTCTCTGGTCGCCGGTGTGACATCTGGAACAACCGGTGCAGGTGCCGAGTATGGTGCGGAGCCGGGGTCGTGGATATCATCCGGAAGGTTGGCTAGGACCGTCTTAAGGTCTTCCCCTTCAAAGACCTCCTCCATGATGGTCTGGGCTTTTTTCCTCATCGCCCGCTGTCCGGAGGCAGAGGCCCAGTGGCCGAATTCCCAAACCAAGTCTTCCCCGAGCTTCTTTGTCATGAACGCTCGGAAGAACCGCTCGGTAGACCCCTTGTCTCGACAGAAGAAGGTAGCTAGACCGTCCATGTTACCCAGGCGAGTCTTTAGCTCCTCGGCCTCCTTCCAAGCCATTCGTGCGTCCATCTCGGCCTCCGTTCGCGCTTCCTTGGCAGCTTGAAGTTCCTTCTTCAGGTCGGCGATCTCTTGGTCCTGCCGACCGAGGACTTGTTTCAGGGCCCCAGCTTCTTTGGCAGTGAAGATCCGTGAGCACGCGGGTTAGCTGCAAAAGCGTAAATAATAAGCACCTGAATCAGACGGGATGATTGAGAGGAGTTAAGGATATGTTAAGGCAAACCTTGATTATATCTTGCGCTCCACGCTCGGCGACCTGATTGGGTGTCCATCTCTTCATGTTGTCCTCGCATGGCAGGAGGGCATTGATCTCGGAAACGAGTAAGCTGGCTGGACCCCCACTCGTTAGGGCTTCAATAAGAGGAGTCTTCGGTGGCGGGCTCGCTTGGCGGCGTCGCTTAAGTGGTACCACTTCCTCCGCGTCGCTCCCAGCCGCTTTCTCCTTGCCCTTCTTGCTGGGGGCTCGGATGGTTTGTAGGTCCACTGCTGAGCCTCGAGGTAGAGCTACCTCTGACGAGATAGCTGAGGCTCTAAGAGGGCGCTCGACAGAAGAGATGAGATCAACCGATTCTATCGCAGGGGTTGATGGTGCGACCAGCGTTTTCTTCCCAAGAACGGCCTTGGCTCGGGGAGCGCGGTTCGAACCGGAGGGAACGGTTGGAAAGCCTCGGGTTGGACCCATACCTGCGAAGATAAATAAACAAGTATAGTTAGTGAACGGTCGATGTAATGGGCCCCGGGAATGTGACCAAGAACAACCTTCATCGGCCGGGATGATCGGTCGTTGGATCGCGGCGACCACAGTAGTTGCAGGTTGCGGCCGGTATTTTAGCTTCAGGTCGTATCGGGGAGGTGGTAACCGAGCACTGTCATAAGCGTCCCTCGTCCGGAAGTTTTTGTACTCGTAATACTCACAAGAGAGCGAGAGGTAGCTTATTGGAGGGTTTGGGTGGGAGCCAGTTGCACTTGCTTTCTAAAGTGGGATGCCCACGTCCTCTCGACCGGGAGGATCCACGGATCGTACTTAACAGAGAATATTCTGTTCTTCCACCCTCGGTTGTTTCCCGGAAGGTCGGGGATCGAACAAAGGAAGTCCCTAGACTGGGCCATCAAGAACCCTCCCCCGTACTTAGCCACTAGGGGCTTGACTACGTAAATGAAGTTGAACAACTCCATCATGCATACCGCGTTATGCCGAAGGTAGATTTGCGGGAAACACGCAATGATGCGGTGGGTGCTTGAGCAAATTTGGCCCGGCAGGACCCGGAAATAGCTCAGAAAGGCGGTCAAGAGGGGGGAGAAAGGGAAGGTGATCGGGGCCTTCAAAGAGTCGTAGTGAAGCCCGATCCATTTGCCGCGGTGGCATTCATTGATTCCCCCGGAGGACCTCCGGGTATCGAACGTCACTCGACCGGTCAAGAGGGCTACAATGTCCGCTGCCTCTTTACTTGTCAGCAAGCACGATTGACGATCGACGCTCTCGCTGTTGAGGAAGACCATCTTGGGCTCCTCTTCAGTATCGGTTGAAGGGCCTTCGGTGGTGGCCTTAGCAAGTGCTCCCACTAAGCGAGGAGACAGATGAGGGTCCGGCCAGATCCCAAACGTGCGAGTCGGCGTTTCCGGCTCATCGTGCTCGGAGGGGTTGTCTTCGTGGCTTGAGGAGTCATCTTCCCGACCGCTAGTTGATTCTTCTAAGCCCTCAGAAGATCCCATTTCAGCCTCAAGTACGGTGGACGGACGATCTTCGATGGTAGCTTCGAAAGATTCTTCGATCATCGTCTCTCTGCGCTGTCGATCTCCACTGTGTCGTCGTAACCCGCTCCTGAAACATTTTGGCTATCCGAGCTCGGCATGATATCCTTCATAAAGGATAGGACGGTGGTTCAGAGTCGGTTGGGATGGTTTAATTCGGGCCAAGCAGGGTGAAAGGGGATAAACGCGTGGTAATTGACAGTTGTGAAAGCAAAAGGCGACAAAGGGAAGAGAGAAGTAAACTTATCGGTCGATAGACTTTGGAGCAGGCAGAAGCAGAAAGCGCTCGAGCGTTTGCGGTATCGATGGCTCGGGAACGTCTGGGTGACTTCTATTGCGGTGAAAGTGTAAAAAAGGGTTCTGTAGGGGCCTATTTATAGGGAAGCGTTTGGGCGGGAACATCCTAGCGTACGCGAAACGTTTCGCCCGAGTTACGAGGCGCCCTAGGCGTGACACGTGGTCAGCGCGTCCCCAAGTTGCCCACGAGGAGAGGCGCATCATCCGGAATGCAACTGAACAATTTCAGTCAGGATCGTTTTCTCCGGACGATCGACACGACCCAGTCTGGGGGCTCTTGGTAGGATATGTCCCGATCGACCCACTAGGTTGGTGCGGCTGCGCTAAGCCTGTCCGTACTTTAGTCGTTCATGGCATCAAAATCTGGTCCCTGGTCGACTGCACCCGACTGATACCTCCAGACGGTTGATTCCTAGATGACCCTGGTGCCCGATCGTGTTACCTTAGCGTAATGCAATTGATTGCAAAAAGGCTACGTGACAGCTTTGGACATGAACAGCGGAGGTAGGTGAGCTCTTGACACGTGTATGCCGCGTGGGTAGCATGCCGGTGGTCCGACCTAGCTTTCTCCGCCGATGGCCTATTAATAGCCGAGTTGGCAGTGTTGAAGGGGACTTTTGGAAGGGAAAAGAGGCTACTTTGGGAGAAGCCCGATCGCAGCAGATCGGTACCTGAAAGTAATCGCTTAGATTGTAATAGGTCCACGTGTATTAACACTATCGGCACCCATGCACCTAAGGACATCGCCGCATTTGAACTTTTTCATATGTGTGTGTGTGTGTGTGTGTGTGTATATATATATATATATATATATATATATATATATATATATATATATATATATATATATATATATATATATATATATATATATATATATATATATATTGTTAGGAATATATTGTAAAAGTTTTGATATGCCAAATTGTATTTTAGAATCCCCAATTTTATTTGTTAAGTCTAGGCGTGTCATAGACCATGAAAGGAAAATTAACAATTATGAAGAAAGGGAAAAATACGAAGAAGAAGATGTATGCATATGATATGTATACTAAAATAAGCCTACATGCCCAACTCAAAGAAGACGTCATACTGATGAATCTCATACGAAGAAACGAGAAGCAAACGAAATTTCATGAAGTTATCTTGAAGATCAAGCATCAATGGAAAGGAAGAAGTACATAAAAAAGAATGCTATAATGACTAATAATTCGTACAGGCGAGATGGATGAAAGCTTGATGTACAAATTGCAAGGTTTCAGGTTCAAAACTCACTTTTTATAATTTTATATGGCAAATTTGAAGAAGCCTTAAATCAGCTCTAAGAGATGAACTTGGAGCAATCAAATAATATAACTTGGAGCACAATAGAGCTGAAGTAAGAGAAGTTTCAAAAGTGGAGAAGTTGGAGCTGAAGTAAGTGAAATAATAGTCAATTAAATAATAGAACTTGGAGCTGAAGTAAGAGAAGTTAAATAATAGAACTTGGAGCTGAAGTGAAATAATAGTCAATTAAATAATAGAACTTGGAGCTGAAGTAAGAGAAATTTCAAAAGTGGAGAAAGAACTTGGAGCTGAAGTAAGAGAAGTTTCAAAAGTGGAGATGTTGGAGCTAAAGTTTCGAAATCGATTAAATAATAGAATTTGGAGCTGAAGTAAGAGAAGTAAATCAATTAAATAACAGAACTTGAACTTGGAGCTGAAGTAAGAGAAGTTTCAAAAGTGGAGCTGAAGTAAGAGATGCGGTTGGAGATGAAGTTTCGAAATCAATTAAATAATAGAATTTGGAGCTGAAGTAAGAGAAGTAAATCAATTAAATAACAGAACTTGAACTTGGGGCTGAAGTAAGAGAAGTTTCAAAAGTGGAGCTGAAGTAAGAGATGCGGTTGGAGATGAAGTTTCAAAAGAGGTTTCGAAACTAAGTTGGAGCAGAGGTTTCAAAAGCAGTTTCGAAATCAATTAAATAATAGAGATTGGAATAAGTCAAGTCAAGATGAAGTTAGAGATGCAGTATGAGATGAAGTTTCATCAAGCTATATATAGTAAGAGCTGAAGTTAGAGATGAAGTTTCAAAAGACTATATATAGTAAGAGCTGAGGTATGAGAACCAATTGAAAGTCAATTGGAGATGAATTCTCAACACAAGTAGCCGAATACAAGTAGCAGAAGTAAATACACAGATGATCAAAATCCCAGAAGGCATGATCTACACCAGAATTCACGTGAAGATAAGATCTGCATCAGAAATATTTTAAGTCTCTTCACATGGACCACATGCTAAGCAACGGCCGGAATATCTCCAAAGTCAGAGATATTATTTTTAATATGATCTTCTGAGAAAGCTACAGATCTTCAGCAAAGGCTACAAGAATTCAAATCTGAGATTTGAAATTCAAATTTGAGATTGTCTTTTTCCAATGGACAACTTCTCAAAACTAGCTATAAAAGGATGAAGAATGAAGCAAATCACCTCACTTCCAATGAGCCAAAAACGTGAGATCATACGAATCCAATCTGCTTGAAAAAGCTACAAGCCTACAAGTGAGAATATATTCAAAGTGAGAAAAACACTCAGAGCTCAAAGATAAAATATTCAAGAGTGTTTTAATTCTTCATCATTGAGAGACTTGCTGCATATTGAAGATCCATTCAAGAAGTCTCAAAGTTGGAAGCCAGAAGAAAACTTGGTTTTCTACAAACAAGTGAAACAGCAGTGTTGGAGAACACTGGGCGTGATTAGTGCGGGCTTTGTGATCAAAGCACTAGATCACAGGATCATCGAAGACGGGGGGAAAGTAGCACGGATTTGTGAAATCCTAGATTGTCACACGAAGCTGTGAGATCCGAAACAGCAGTGTCGGAGGCACTGGGCGTGATTGGTGTGGGCTTGGTGATCAAAGCACCAGATCACGGGATACGTCGACCGAATCGTGGAAGACGGGGGGAAAGTAGCACGGAGCTGTGAAATCCTGGAAAGTAGCACGAAGCTGTGAAATCCGAAGCAGCAGTGTTGGAGGCACTAGGCGTGATTAGTGTGGCCTTAGTGATCAAAGCACTAGATCACGGAAATTCATTGTATCTAGGAACCAAGAAGTGGTGGATATAGTGAATTGCTCTTGGACGATAAGAGCAAGTGGAGTAGGGGGATTACATCACCTCCGAACCACTATAAATTGCCTTGTGTCATTTACTGCTTTATTTACTTACTGCTTATCACGTTGATATACTTGACACAATCACACAACTTCTATTTATTTATTCCGCTGCGTACAAGACTCTAACAATCTAGTTAAGAGTCTTGATATCTCTATCGCCTCAACAATTGTTGTATTCGCGAAATCGGTTTAAAAGTCTATTCACCCCCCCCCCCCTCCCCTCTAGACTTTTACCATACCCACTTTGGGACCAACAATTGGTATCAGAGCGGGTTGTCTATTTGGGTCAATTTGTCTCAAAGCAAGTTGCCTAATTGGGTCAACCTTGCTTCTGACTGCTAGGCAGATCCATTTTACCAGTGTGTAATTGGATTATATTATTCTTTTCCCACGTGAAAATGAATAAAGATATAGCACAGAATTTATTATTCTCACTTGATAAATTTGATGATTGGAAAGTTCGTATGCAGGTTCATTTATCGGCCTTAAATGATGAAATGTGGGAAGTCATTTCTAATGGTCCGATAGAAATATTGAAAGTCAACACGGCATTTCTTCTATCATCCGATGCTCAACAATATGTACCAAAGCCAAAACCGGAATGGTCATCAGACGATAGAAAAAGAAATAATCTTGACAACATTGCCAAAGATATTCTATTCAAAACCGTTGATGATACAATTTTCCCAAAAATTCAAAAATGCACGAATGCGAAAGAAATTTGGGATACTCTCATCAAGATCGGTGAAGGCGATGAACAAGAGATGGATAACAAGCTCACGATAGCCATGAAGAAATTCGAAGATTTCAAAATGCTATCAAATGAAAGCATTGTTGAAATGGAAGCAAGAATGATCAAAATTCTTAGAGAGATTAATGATCTTGGCAAAGAAATTAGCCAAAAAGAAATTAATCTCAAGATTCTACGAGGCTTACCATCCGCATGGGACATGAAGGTTACGGCTATGCGAGATCACAGAGATCTAAGAATGTTGTCAACTGACAAATTGTTTAGTGATCTTAAAGCATATGAGTTCGAAATAAAGGACAAAATTGATAAAGATTATGAAGTTTGAAATCCAGCTCTATTGGCCAAACAACCGTTAACCTCCAGGTCAGTAGATAATGTTGATTTTATGACTGATGAACAGTTTGCTCTCTTTGTTAAAAAGTTCAGGAAATTCATGCGAAAAGGAGACAACAAATATTCATCACGAAGAAATCAAAATTTCTCTCGTGGAAACCAAAATGCCGCATGGAAGCCGAATGAAGAAAAAGTTGATTAAATGAACGATCTATGCTACAACTGCCGCAAACCCGGACATTTTAAAATAAATTGTCCGCATCCGATCGTTAGCAAATATCAAGGCAAAAACGTTGAATCTACACAGAATAAATTCGACAACAAAGATCGAAGATTCAAACGTGACAAAAGAAAGGCTCTCATGAGCAATGGGCCTAATGAAGATGATGACTCGGATGAATCATCAAGCGACGAAAGCTCAAGCTCGGATAATGATACGGCGCTAGTATGCAAATCAAATGAGTTTAGTACAAGTGAAGATTGTCTTATGGCTCTAGGAGCAGAGGAAGAAGAGGTAACATCTAATTTTTTTACTTCAGTTAGTTCTTCCTTTTCTCGTGAATCTATTGGCAATCTGATGCGAAATTGGCAAGAGATTTTAGCCACTCATTCTCAACTCAAGGAGCGCAATAATATTCTAATTCTTGAAAAAGAAGAGATGAATAAAAAATTGCAAGATGCTTTACTTGAAGTGAGTAACTTGAAGAGTGAAAATATTAATCTTCAAGAAGAGTGTAAAGCAAGAGAGGTTAGAGAACATAATCTAAGAGCTACCATTGCTACGTTTACTAATTCGTCCAAAATAATGGATAAAATGGTGAACATGCAAAAGCCATCAGGAGATAAGACTGGACTTGGTTATGACTCCACATGTTCTCAAACCCCTCCAAAACTGACTAATCTTACTGCTACTTTAAATAATAAAGTGCAAGTGGTAAAATTTGTGAAAAGCCAGGATAGCACAATGAAATGAGGACTTGGCTATCAGCAAAATGTGAAATTGAATATTGCTAGGCCGAACCATTATAATATCACGGCTAAGCAACAAAGATTCAACAAATACAAAAGATATGCCAATGAGTTAAGTGCAAAAAGATCTCATAGAAAAGAGGGAAGTTTTTCTAGAAATAAAGTTGGGAGATTATATCCTACCCAAAAGGATTGGTTGTATGATAGATTTAATGCTTTTTATAGACCAAAACAACAATCCTCTTCCCAGGTGCCAAAATATAAAAATGATTTTCAAAATCGAGCACCAAAAATGTTTTCTAGAGTTAATTATGATTATCAAGTCTCAAATGGTTACAAACCACCTTATCTTAATTCAATAAGATCTAAGTGGGTTTGGCTACCAAAAATCACTAACAACAAAGGATCCAAGCAAGAATGGGTACCTAAAAATAATTAATCTTTTTTGTAGGATGTTTGGTACATCGATAGTGGCTGCTCCCGCCACATGACGAGAAATAAATCATATCTAGTGAATTTGAAGAAAATCGATGGACCAAAAGTGATTTTTGGAGGAAATCAAAATTATGGAATTACCAAAGGAGTTGGTATGATTTAAAGAAATGGAATAAAAACTGAAGATGTATCGTACGTGGAAGGATTGAAGTTCAACTTGCTGAGTACTAGTCAATTTTGTGATAAAGGCTATCTTGTGGAATTTTCCAAAGATAAGTGCCTAATAAAAAATGAGACAACAAAGGAAGTATTACTCACTGGAGCAAGGAAGAAAAATATGTACGTTGTTGACTGGAGCACAAGCAAAGAGTCTGTATGCTTAATGTCTAGAAATTCGAATGAAGCAAATTGGGAATGGCATAGGAAGCTCAACCATCTAAACTTCAAGACAATCAATCAACTTGCAAAGAAAAATCTTGTTGAAGGTTTACCAAATATTGTCTTCAAGAAGGACCAAGTATGCGATGCATGCCAACGTGGAAAACAAATTAAATCGTCGTTCAAATCAAAGACGCAAGAGTCAACGTCAAGACCGCTAAGCTTGCTACACATGGACTTATTTGGACCGGTTGATCCAATAAGTGTAAGTGGTAAGAAATATAATCTTGTTGTTGTTGATGATTTTTCCAGGTACACTTGGACCGTGTTTATCAAGAAGAAAAACGAAGTCGAGCAAGTGCTACCAAAGCTATTGAAGCAACTACAAAATGAGAAGGATATGAAAATATCAAAAATATGAACCGATCGTGGAACCGAGTTCGTGAATAGCATGATTCATTCATTTTGCGATGCACAAGGAATTTCTCATCAATTATCTGCCGCAAGAACGCCGCAACAAAATGGCGTAGCCGAAAGAAGAAACCGGACACTTAAAGAAGCCGCACAAGTGATGATTAGTGCATCCGGTCTCCCGAAAAGATATTGGGCGGAAGCTATCAACACTGCTTGCTACACACAAAATAGAAACATCATTCACAAGCAGTACAAGAAGACGCCATATGAATTATACAAAGGGAGAAAACCAAATATTAATTATTTTCATATTTTTGGATGCAAATGTTTTATTCATATTAATGCTAAATTGCATCTAAAAGCTTTTGATGAGCATGCAGATGAAGGAATTTTTCTAGGATATTCGGCTACCAGCAAAGCATTCAGAATATTAAACAAAAGAACAATGGTGGTTGAAGAGTCCATACACGTGGTGTTTGATGAAAAATCACACGTCAAAAATGTTACACTGGACGTAGAAGACATGCAAAATGATAATATTTAGCAGGTTTAGATGAGCTGGAAACCAATTCTCTAGAAAATCTCATCTCTCATCCAGAAAGTGCATGTGGCACAATTAATTATAATATTAATAGAGATGAGGTTGGAGATCCAATTGGAAATCCAACTAGAGATGAGGTTGGAGATCCAGTTGAAGAACCAATTAGAGACGAGGTTGAAGATCAAGTTGGAGACCAAGGAATTAATGCAGAAATTCGAACAGATCTCTCCAATTCTCAACCAGTGAACCCATCCAGTATCATGCACCCTTTTGAACTAGATTTGAGATGGCTAAAAAATCACCCTCCAGATTTAGTCATCGGAAATGTACGCGATGGCGTGAAGACAATATCCTCAACCATGGAAGCATTGTTCATGTGTTATTTATCTCAAATCGAACCAAAGGAAGTGGACGAAGCTTTAAACGATCCGAGTTGGATTGACGCCATGCAAGAGGAGCTTGATCAATTCAAACGGAATGACGTTTGGGAACTTGTTCCAAGACCATGTGATCATAATGTTGTAGAAACAAAATAGGTCTTCCGGAACAAAGCCAACGAAGACGGCGTAATTGTTAGGAATAAAGCAAGGCTCGTTGCAAAGGGATATTCGCAAGAAGAAGGAATAGATTTTGATGAAACCTTTGCACCCGTAGCAAGACTTGAAGCAATAAGAATTTTCCTAGCTTATGCCGCCCACAAGGACTTCATCGTCTATCAAATGGACGTCAAGAGCGCATTCTTGAACGGATTACTTAAAGAAGAAGTTTATGTAGAACAACCCCAGGTTTTGAGGTAAAAGGCGAAGGTGACAAAGTCTACAAACTTAAAAAGGCATTGTATGGGTTAAAACAAGCACCAAGAGCTTGGTATGATACCTTGTCAATGTTCTTAATAAGTTGTGGATTCACCAAAGGCCAAGTTGACAAAACTCTCTTTAGAATTCAAGATGGTGAACATATTTTGTTAGTGCAAATATATGTTGATGATATTATATTTGGAAGCACTAACAATTCTTTGTGTGAGAAGTTTTCAAAGCTTATGCAGAAAAGATTTGAAATGAGCATGATGGGTGAACTTAATTACTTCTTTGTCTTACAAGTCAAACAAATGAAAGAAGGAATTTTCATCAATCAAGCCAAGTACACCCGCGACTTGATCAAGAAGTTTGGCCTTGATGGAAAATCATCAATCGAGATTCCAATAAGTACATCATTGAGGCTAGACAAGCACGAAGATGGAAAAGATGTCGATCAAACGAAATATAGAGGAATGATTGGTTCACTACTATACCTCACTGCAAGCCGGCCAGACATATCTTATGTCGTGGGAGTGTGTGCGAGATTCCAAGCAAATCCAAAAGAAAGCCACCTCACCGCATCAAAGAAGATCATAAGATATTTAAAAGGAACGATCAACGTAGGATTATGGTATCCTAAAGGTACATATTTTACTCTAACGGGTTTTTCAGATGCGGATTTTGCAGGTTGTAAAAAAGAAAGAAAAAGCACCTCCGGGACATGCCAATTCTTGGGCGGAAAGCTTGTTTCTTGGTTTAGAAAAAAGCAAAATTCCATCACAACTAGTACCGCCGAGGCCGAATACATTGCTGCAGGAAGTTGTTGTGCTCAAATATTGTGGATGAAGCAACAATTGAAGGATTATGGAGTAAATTGTGATGACGTTAGTATTTATTGTGATAATACTAGTGCAATCGCGATCACTCACAATCCGGTGCTTCACTCAAGAACCAAACACATCGACATTCGACATCACTTCATAAGGGATCATGTTGAAAAGAAAGATCTAAAAATCGAGTATATCCCTACGGAGAATCAAGTTGCAGACATTCTCACAAAGCCTTTATGCGAAACGAGATATACTACCTTAAGGTACGAATTGGGAATGATCGAACTGAGCTAAGTATCACTGGACTTAATCTCCTTATCATAATTGATACATGTGCTCAATTTAATTTATTTAGTATTGTTTGTTCATGTTTTTGTTTGAAAATTACGTGAATAATTTTGCATTATGTGTTATCTATTTGTTTATATAGTTGCATGTATTATTTTACGTGTAATTTTGTGCCATGCAAAATTGTTTTGATAAATAGGCAATTTTCGGAATTTTTTTGAGGTTAATCGCATGTTGGTTTAATTTGTTACTTGAGATGCAAGTAAATTTTCGTATATGTGTATTAATCTTCATGAATGATTTATTTACATGCCTAATTGTTCTTAAACTGATTTAAATGATTTGTGGCATGATAAATATTTGCTATGTGAATTGCATGTGTTATATGTGTTTAATTATTATTTGTATTGATTTGGAAATTGCCATACGAAAAAGCTTTTCAAAATTGGTATCAAGTTATTTTTGGTTTCTAAAATTTTGTTTTTGGGAAGAAGTTACAAATTTATTTATTTACCAAAATTTGTGTGATTTATATATGTATTACCGTGTGTGCGTGTATATATATAGATATAAATGTGATTGTTTTCTAATTGTTTTTGGTAACTAAATCCCAAAAGACTTTTGGTACCACCAAAGTGTTTAAATATTTTATTTTATTGTGTGGTCGTTATTTTATTTAAAGAAAATTCAATTTCTGAAAGATGGAGATATTTTATATGATATTATTTATTTGTGAGAGAACTAACCGATCTATTCGAGAATCCACCTCCTAAACCGACTCTCCAACCTAATCTCCTCTCAAATCCTAACCTCCTCTCCTACTCAATCTCCACCTTATGTGTCCCTTCAGAAATCAATTACGTGCTTAAAGGATTTCTAAGAAACTGTGAGCATTAAATGTTGCTGTCTAGTAGTGATTGCATTCTCTCTCTCCTGACTCACCCTCACCAAAAAGACACAACTATCCTTAAAGAGTCACATTTGGAACCCTTACACAAAAGGACTTAATCGTCCATATCCTCTCTCTCTCTCTCTCTCTCTCTCTCTCTCTCTCTCTCTCTCTCTCTCTCTCTCTCTCTCTCTCTCTCTCTCTCTCTCTCTCGTCTAACCAAGAAAAACCCTCTAAAACCCCCTCTCATACAAAACTCTTCATATTCCCTACCAAAAGAAAATCTCAGATCACTCAAAAGCCTAAAATTCTCTCTCAACCAAATCAAGCATCATCCTTGTCGATCATAATGGTGTAAACAGAACAACCCAAGGATCTAACCGTGCTTGTGAAACAACTCACGGTGGGAATGGTTCTCAACGAAGAATATTTCATGAATGGAGCTCAAGACAAAGTTCTAGCAGCGATGATCATCCAAGCATTGAAGAACTGTGGACTTTATGATTTTCTCACCTACACGTACTCTGGAGCCTTTGAAGAAGATGATGTAGAATTCTACCTACATGCAAACGTGAAGAATGGCCGAATTCTATCTACTGTTGGCGGAACACAAGTTGAAATTTCTGAAGAAGACATCCAAACTTGTTTCAAATTCTCAAATTCTCAAATCCTTGTGGATACTCATCATTATGATCTTCAAATTTTCTGGGATGAAATCCGAGGTCCAAAAGCACCAGAAATACCAGATTTATGCGATGAGAAAAATCTCTTGAAGCCTGAATATGAGATGCTGTTGGATGTAATTTACAAAGCCCTAGAGAATAAATTGGGAACTTTGAATAAATTCTCTGCTCCATATATTTGCTTGATGAATGGAATCATGAGTGGAATCAAGTTCAATTAGTCGAACTACATTTTCACAAAAATTATAGGCTTTATCCTTGCCGCAAAGCCAGTTGGAAGCCCACTCAAAGGAGATCAATTTCTTCAAGGTGTAGGCTATGGACTTGTCATTGGAGGAATTTTGAGGAAGAAGAGAATACCTTTGAGAAAACACAAAAGTGTTGGAATCTACAGGTATCTATTCAGAACGTTTGCACCAGACTATGGGAAGAAGAGTCAAAAGAAAAAGGCATCCAAAGGAGGAGCTTCTGCAAGCACAAAAACACCTCAATAAAGAGGATCTCAAATCAGAAGCAACAGGGTCGCCTCAACTGCAAGCAATTTTATGGGGTCTAGTAACCCGACAATCAGAGATCAAGAAGCCACGAGCACATCCATGACGAAAATTCCGTACCAAGGTGTAATTAAAAATGAAGCTCAGAATGTTTGTCATCCGGGATTGCCAAACGAACCCATTGATGACACAACACGAATGGAACTAGCAGGAGTTGAAGTGCGAGTTTCCAACGAGCTACAAAGAAGAATTTTGAGCCAATCAACATGTGAAGCAAGTGTCGGACCAGTAGTGTTCAACACTATCCAAGATGATCCAGAATTGATGAACAAGAAGTACAGAGTCCAAGAATGGATAAATTGGAGAACTGAAAAGTATTATTCATTCATCAAAAAGCCATGGATGAGGAATTCAATGCGCTCTTGCATAACAATACTTGGTGTCTCACCCCGACCAAGCCTGGTATGAATGTTGTTGGGTGTAAATGGGTCTACCATACTAAACGGAAAGCTGACGGCACGATTGAACGTCATAAAGCCCGCTTGGTTGCCAAAGGGTTCAATCAAGTAGCCGGTGAGGACTTCTTTGAGACGTTTAGCCCAGTTGTTAAACCAACAACGGTCCGCATCTTGCTTGCCTTGGCTGTGTCCCGTGGGTGGACTCTACGTCAGCTTGATGTTCATAACGCATTCTTAAACGGCCATCTTACCAAAACCTTCTATATGCGTCAACCGCCTAGTTATGAAGACCCGGTTCACCCTGATTATGTTTGTCATCTACAGCGGTCCTTGTATGGACTCAAGCAGGCCCCACGAGCCTGGTTTAATCGGCTCCATGATTATCTTCTGACGTCGGGTTTTGTGGCCTCCAAAATCGATGTGTCTTTATTTTATTACACATTAAATGACTCACGTATCTATCTCCTTGTGTACGTAGACGACATTATCATGATGGGCAACGACTCGTGTCTTCTTGACGAGCTTCTGCGTCGCCTCTCTTCTACTTTCAAAATCCGGGATTTGGGAAGCCCTACGTTCTTCCTCGGTATCGAGACTATCCCACTTGATGGCGGCATATTACTGTTTCAACACCGTTACATGGATGATATTCTCACTCGCGCCGGTATGTCGGACTGCAAATCTTTATCCACTCCAACGGCTGTGACGAAGTCCGCATCACCGACTACAGACCCCTATGAGAATCCTACTCAGTATCATCGTTTGGCTAGGGCGTTGCAGTATCTCACTATCACTTGCCCGGATCTCTCTTATGCAGTCAACAGACTCTGCCAGTTCATGCACACTCCCACTGATGAACACTGGGCCATGCTCAAGCTTGTTCTTCGTTATGTGAAGGGTACTCTCACATATGGCTTACGGTTGTCTCCGTCGTCCTCCTCCGATGTTCATGCTTATTCGGACTCCGACTGGGCTGGGTGCCCTGTGGATAGGAAGTCAACCAGCGGGTATGCGGTCTTTCTTGGATCTAACCTTGTCTCGTGGGTTTCTCGCAAGCAACGGACTGTGGCTAGGTCGTCCACTGAGGCAGAATACAAGGGTCTTGCTGATGTTGCCGCTGAGGTCACCTGGGTTATGTCACTTCTTCGGGAACTTGGGCTACACTCGGGTAATCCCGCTACATTGTGGTGCGATAACCTTGGGGCTACTTACATGTGTGCCAACCATGTGTTTCATGCTAGGACCAAGCATGTCGAGATTGACTACCATTTTGTTCGGGACAAGGTTGCCACAGGAGAGTTCTTTGTCAACTTCGTCTCCACGAAGGATCAGCTTGCCGACATCTTCACCAAGCCTCTAGTTTCTGCTCGCTTCAGCTCTTTGAGGAACAAGCTCAATGTTGTGTCTCCACCACCTTCAGCTTGAGGGGGTATGTTAGTAGTGTTTCATTATTAGTATATTTATATGTAACATTATCCTTGTACATGTAGAGTTGATTTAGTCTTGTAACCTACAGCTATTATGTGGGGTTAGTTAGATAGGCTTCTATCTCTTTTGTATCTCTGTGTAACAATCTGAGTTTGAATTAACGTAAAACATTCACTCATCCTAAATACTCATATATTTCGTAAACTTTATTAACGAAATATTCCGTTAAAATGAAGGGCTTAGGTTCGAACTCCATCCCAATCTAATTTGACATAATTGTCAAACATCACTACTACGCAGCAGGCTTTTAACGTCGGCTAAATAGCACTTTTAACGTCGGCTAAGTTCCGAAGTTATTCTGGGCGACGTTGTATATATTATCTATAACGCCGGCTATATAAATAGCCGACGTTATATATATATATTTTTTAATTTAATTAATAAATACCTACAACATCGGCTAATTGGTATTAGCCGACGTTGTAGGTATTTTATATATATTTTTTAAATACTATACAACGTCGGCTAATAGCAATTAGCCGACGTTGTAGGTATTTTATGTTTTTTTTAAATACTATACAAGGTCGGCTAATAGCAATTAGCCGACGTTGTAGATATTTTATCTTTTTTTTTTTTTTTTAAATACTATACAACGTCGGCTAATAGCATTTAGCCGACGTTGTAGGTATTTATCTTCTTTTTTTTTTTTTTAAATACTATACAACGTTGGCTAATACCAATTAGCCGACGTTGTAGGTATTTTATTTTTTAAAAAATAATATACAACGTCGGCTAAGTATAACTAGCCGACATTGTAAAGTGTATTTATTTTTTTTAAAAAATATATACAACGTCGGCTAATACTAATTAGCCGATGTTGTATGTTTTTTTTAATATACAGTTTATTTGTCTATTTATACCCAAAAACCTGCTCAAATTACTCACAACTACAACCACAACCTAAACCTAAACCTGCTCAATTTCCCACAACCACAACCAAAGCTTGCTCAATTATTGCACCACAACCACAGCAAAATATGTAGAATCTAATATTTATAATGAAACAAGTAATAAAAGTAATAAATCTCACAATTTGATAATAATTATAATACAAGTTAACATTATCAAAACCTAATATCAATTTGTTCAATTTACATACTTAACCATGCATCAACAAAGAAGTCGGCCCATACGTCTCTTACTTGATCAATTTCTTGTTGAGTGTAGCTCGATCCACGAACTCTCTCAACAATCTACAAAGTTAATAATTATTAAATAATTAGTAAGCTAGCATTTTTAAAATTAGAAAGAGAAATGTATTATATTAAATTATATGCCTTATCCATTCCCGCACATGCTTCTTTGGAAAGAATTTCAAGCATGTATTTCATTACATAATATCCACATGCCGTACTTCCAACTTGTTGAGCATACTACATTTGAATTAAATTACATTTAAAATTTTATTTAATAAAAAAACAATAAAATATATGTAGTTTTACAAATGTATAAAATACTTACCAAAACCTTAGTCCATTTTGGTGAACGAGTTGATCCATTGCTTCTCAACAACTTTGCTGAATTGACACACCTAAAATTATAAGAGATTAGTATACATAAATACTTTATGACATCATGCATACTTTATTAATTATACATATTAATACTTATAAGTTCACATACTTTTCAACAATATCTTTGATGTCATCACGTAGCTGGCCTCCAATTGAATCAAACCAATAGATTTCATTAAGTTGAGGACAAATTGCCATCAACATCCAATGGTTATTGGATCCGTTGGTAGAAAAACAAAATAATAATCAAATAAAATAAGATTATTATTTTCTGGAAATACAAGGGAAGGAAAGATGGAGAATTTGGCTAGTGTTTGGTGTTGGGTTTTTGCAAGAGTCAAGCGATCACTCTTTCTTAAAACCTTATTTGCCACCTCCCAAAGATGCTAGGAGCGTTGTGGCCTAGGCTTCCCAGGATAAAACTTGCTATGATTCAATGTTTGAGCATTCAAACAAAGAATCCGGCGAGCAAGACAATGGCTATGAACACAGTAAGCTTTAAGAAAGGAGTAGAAACAGAATTTTGAGGCTGAAAAAAACAAAGTTTCTTGTAGTGTACTTGTGTTCTTCTGTGTGTAAAATCTGCTTCTTACTACCTCTCTTATATAGGGATGGAGGAGCTAATAGTCTTTATTATGGCAATTAAAACTGACATTAAAGCTGACTTCCAACAGCTATAACAGCAGGCCACTACCTGGGAATTGAATTCAGAATTCAAAATTGGAGTTAATAGAAAATTAATTCTGTAACAGATGAATTCAATCCCATAACAGTCAGAACTTTCGGGTTCCAGACCGTTGGAGTACAGAGTTCGGTCTCAACTTTCGACTTCACCCAGTTTCGGCCCACAGGCCGAAAGTGCTGTACATGTTTCGGGCATATGGCCGAAGCTTGGCATAACTTAGCCCGCGCACATGAGCTCGAGCTTGAATCAAGCCTTTTCCAATATCGTCTAGTTGGTATTTGATTCCCCCCCCCCCCCCCCCCCCCCCCCCCGCGAGAGAGAGCCTCTATGCTATACTACAAGCTTCAAAAGAGCTCTTGTATATAAGGGGGGCAAATCCTCTTTCCAAACCAATGTGGGACAAAGCTCACTTTTCCCCTCTATTTTCCAACTCAAATGGGTCTACTTTGAGAATCAATATCTCATTCACCCATTATCCGTTTTGAGCGTACAATAAATCGATCTCTTCGTCTCACTACGAAGAACCCGAATCCACTATGACCCGACCCAAATCGGAAGTGGACCCACTGATAATTGTACCACAAAATATCCACTTAACATGTCATTTTATGTCATTTTAAGCTATTTTTTTTCCAACAATGGTCACTACAAATCAATAATGTATTAGTTGTAAATAAATATAATATATAATAAAAGTGTATTATATATAAGTTATTTTATTTGAAACAATTAAAACTTACTTTAAAATATATGGCACTAGATAGCATTGTTTTTGGCCATATTGCATGGTGACGTTGATATACCCTATCCGTTCATCTATAGTATTCGAAACTGGTTGAATGAAATGTGGATCTAAGAAGCCATATGTGGTCTTTGATGCCAAATCAAATTTGTCATAAAGACCCCTATTCAAAAATACAATCAATCATATATATTAGTAATATAATAGATGAAATGAAAAATATTATATAAACAAATATAAGTAAAGAACTTAATTATTACCTTATAAAGAACTACAATATGGAAACATCTAACGTCTCCATCCTTAAGAAACGCATAATCTCCAACGGGTCAAGTTGCAAGGGATAGTCAACATCGCCCACAATACCACGCTCCATCTTTATCAAAACATTTTCATCAAGTTTGCGAACAATTTTATATACCTTTAGACATCGAGGACTCAAAGAAGTCGGATCAGCTATAGTGCGATCAACAGAAGGTCGTTGCACACCGGAATCATAAGTTATTTGTACCTGTTCAATATAAGTAACAATTACTATTTTTAAAAAGTAAATTAAACACTATTTTAAAATCCAAAAATTTTTAAAATACATACCTCATCAGCTTCGGTATACAACTCAACCAACTTCTTTGGCCAAATAATAAAGTTGTGCAGTGCATCCCTTAACAGTTGAACCTCATCGGTAGGGAAGGATACCTTTGCACTTGACACAAGAATTTCAGTCACGGTGACCTTCACTTGATCCACATATATTTGTATCCCGTGAACCCTTTCGGCCTTGTAAACTGTCCCACGTGCAACTTTACGTCTAATGGGATCTTCCAAATACAATTCACATCCTGCTCCTAACTCCATGAATTCATATTAAGAAATAGCTAAAAAAAATTTAATAAATAATAATAAGATTACTTACGGCCGGCAAATCAGCAAAAGGGTATGGAGAACTTGCTTTTTCACTATGACCATGTGGTTGGACAGCTACTCGCATGTCTTCCTCCTGCCTTGATGGTACATGTTGAGCCGCTGGAGTCTTCATACTTCTAATTTCAAACCTCATCTTTTGAATGGCTGCTTGCAAGGATGTTTCATATTGCTCTCGGGCAATTGCTAACACCTCAGCAACTGCTATTTTAATCATATCTTTTACTTCTGGTGTAGACTGGCTTTGACAACGTTTTGCAGGACCAAAGTAGCCTTTTAAGCCATGTGCTCTACCCACGGCTCTAACACGTCCGCAATGCTCATCTGTACCTATGGCACTAGACAATATATCTTGTTTACCGGACTCAACAAACTCTCCTTGAGAAGCTTGCAATGATAGCAAATCCTAACATATAAAAACAATATTTAATAATGAGACTAGCTATCTTAATAATGTAGACAATTTTAACATATTACTTACAATCTTTTCCACGACCATTCTAGTCGCTTCGTTGTTGATATTTCCTGATTTGTTCATTCTTGCCCTCTTCCACTTTTCATGTCTAGCTGGTGGAGATGGAGGAAAAACTATTGACGATGGATCTGAACTTGCAGCTTCTTCTTGTTCTTTCATCTTCTCATCCATCACAATTTTCTCCAATCTCTTATAGCCTCCTCTGGCTAAATGATGTGGATGAACATTCTTACTCTGTATCTCTTGATGTTTCTTTCTTGATTCCTACACAAAAAGAAAACATTAAGTAATAATATTTCTTTAATATATTTGAGTTAATAAATAATTGATAGAAAAATAATAATATATACCTCAAACTCTGCAGTTTTACGACGCTCCAAGTAATTTTTCCATGTATTTGGATCAACGAATGTGTATTTTTGACATGGAGTATTGTTTATTGGGTTTTCATTATTGAATATGTAGTCTCTGTTCAATCTACTTTTAAAATCTCTCCATCGTTCACCCGCATATTTCATCAAAGAATCCTTCAGATCCGCATCGTCAGTGGGAATATCATAAACGCTCTGCAAGACAAGATTATTTATTAGAAACAAATTAAATACAATTAATTCAAAAGTTTTATAAATAAGTTGCATACCACGATATCATCCCACACCAACGTTTTACTCTCTTCTGGGACCACTTTCCAATTTTTATATGTGATAGGAACTTTGCTCCGTGCAATCAGCGCAAAATAACTTTTGAATTGGGCGCTCCCTGCCCCAACAGCTTCGTGTTTACTATCAAATTGAACCACCAAGTTCTTGTTTGTGTCACCACGCCCAGAAATTAATTTTGTCATAACGGTGGCACCCCTCTTCTTAGCTTTGGTATTAGTACCTTTAGCTTTGGTGGTACTATCAATAGGGGGGTCATTTGATGAATCCATATGCCTGTTTAGCAAAGAAATTATTAGTGAATTGACAAAAGAATAATATACATAAATATAACTATAAATATTTAGATATAGTAAACACAAGAAGAAGTTAAAGCATTACAAATAATAATCAATTCTCCCATAGCGCTTCATGATGATCATCCCGTGATGCATGCACTTCATCTATCTCATTATCTATAATAACTGGTAATAAACTTGAAGAA
This sequence comes from Ipomoea nil, assembly GCF_001879475.1. NCBI lineage: Eukaryota > Viridiplantae > Streptophyta > Magnoliopsida > Solanales > Convolvulaceae > Ipomoea > Ipomoea nil. The sequence continues at coordinate 467,195 of NW_017619528.1, forward strand.
AAAGGTGGTATTTCCTCAATCTCATAACTAACATCTTCATTCCCTTCACCAGTAATTTGTCTCTTTCCATGAAGAACAACATACCATTTTTTATCACTAGGATCAGTAACATAAAATACTTGTTTTGCTTGAGATGCCATTATGAATTGCTCATTTTTGTGACCTTCCCTGTTCAACTTGACATGTGTAAACCCTAACTCATCAGCTTTAACACCGTGTTTACTATCTACCCATTTACATCGGAACATCGGCACTCTGAACTAAACATAATCAACCTCCCATATTTCTTCAATCACACCATAAATGACAACTCTGCAATGACCAGATTTTTATCTTTCGAACTACTAAAGTGCACTGAATTTGCAACCAAAGAAACTCCACTGGTTTTGCATAGTGCTCTTTTCATCTTTTTTTTTTTTTTTTTTTTTGTATAAAAAGAAAATCTATTTATATCATATCCAGTATAACATATGACTTGCATACAAGGACCATGAGCTAACCATCGTACTGTTTCAGAATAGTTAGTAGCACTCAGAACTTTATTCTTGAACCAACTAATAAAAGTACGATTATGTTCGGTCACAATCCACATGTCTGTCTTTCTTGGATTTTGTTCTTTAATCAATGCCTTGTGCTCTTCTAAATATGGCTCGACTTCACTTGTATTATGCAAGATGTACAAATGTGCTTCCTCATTATCTTCACGAGGCATACTGGCTACTTTGCGTCCTCGAGTACCTTTCCCAGCACTTTTTCCTTCATGTCGATACTTAGAAAGACCAATAGCTTCTACCCCCGCCAAATATTCAGTACAAAATTCAGTTACCTCCTCAGCAATATAGCTTTCAACAATAGATGCTTCTGGTCGATATCGGTTCCTCACATAACCTTTTAAGACTTTCATGTATCGTTCAAATGGGTACATCCACCTCAAATAAGCAGGACCGCACTGTCTGATCTCTCGCACCAGATGTACAACCAAATGAACTAACCATGACATCAAAAAAATGACGGTGGAAAATACATCACCAACTGACACAATGTAACAATAATGCCATTTTGCAATTCATCTAGTTTGTCTGGATCAATCACTTTTCCACAGATAGCATTGAAAAAGAAACAAAACCTTATAATAGTATATCTCAACTTTTTGGGCAATATACCTCTAACAGTCACTGGCAATAGTTGCTGCATTAAGGCATGACAATCATGAGATTTCAATCCCACCAATTTTAAATCTTGCATATTCAAAAGTGTTCTAATATTTGATGAGTACCATTGTGGTACCTTGACTCCACGTAAACACTCACAAAAAACTTATTTTCTCCTTTCTCGATAAAGTATGAGCAGCTGGAGGCAAATATGTCTTCTTATCCCCTTGGCGTGGAGCTAATGTTGCTCTTATGTTCGTTTCAATCAAGTCTAATCTAGCATTGAGTCCATCTTTAGTCTTACCTTTTATATCTAAAAGAGTTCCAACAAGACTATCACACACATTTTTCTCCATATGCATCACATCAATACTATGTCTCACATCTAATGTCTTTCAATATGGAAGATAAAAAAATATGGATTTCTTTTTCCATGGACTCTTTTCATTTGGAGGTACCTCAACATTAGTTCATGACCTCTTACCTCTTTGAGATTTAAGCTTTTGAGTTTTACCAAAAGTATAGGGCATGCCTTATGTCCTTTGACACTATACCCAGCCAGGTTTCCATAAGCTGGAAAGTCATTGATTGTGCAAAAAAAGCATAACATGCAACTTAAAATTCTCTTTCCGGTAGGCATCAAACACTAACACACCTTCATCCCACAATTTTTTCAAGTCCTCAATCAAAGGTGCCAAAAAGACATCTATATCATTAGCGGGTTGTTTTGGGCTAGAAATCATCAAGGACAGTAATATATATTTGCATTTCATACACAACCAAGGAGGTAGATTACAAATCACTAACATAATTGGCCACGAGCTATGCTTGCTACTTAGGTTCCCGTGAGGGTTTATACCATCAGTACAAAGGCCAAGTCTAAGATTTCTCGAGTCATTGCCAAATTCAAGAAAAACATTATCAATGGTTTTCCATTGAGTAGAATCAGCTGGGTGTCGAAGCTTACCATCAGAAATTTTTTGATCTGCATGCCATGTTAAGTTTTTCGCGTCGCTTGGATTTGCAAACATACGCTTAAATCTTGGAAGAATTGGGAGATACCACATAACTTTAGCTGGTGGCCCTTTCGAACTTACCTTACCAACAACATGCTGATATGCATATTTTACGCTCATATTTTAGATACATCTTTATAATAATTTTACATTCATTAGTTAATATTATTTAATAATTAGTTCTTTTTGGAGTTTAACAACTAATGAGCTAAATATAGTACTAAATATATATAAATACATACTAATATACATATTTATTACGTACTCCTATTAATATTTAATATATAATATAGAATGCACTAATATATATACTACGCACGTACATATATATATATATATATATATATATATATATATATATATATATATATATATTATAATGTCAAATGTAGTTTGGTCCAACGGAGATGCATGCAAAATGATGTTAAATATTGTTTTGGAAGAAACATTCAATTCATGCGAAGCGAATGGTCAAAGTTGACTTCGGACGTGCGGAGGATGCGGAATACGGCACAAAAATAGGAAAAGTGGATGGTTGAGGTTCATTGAGCCTATTTTTAGAATGCTATAAATAGTAGAAGTTTCCTATTTTAAAAATGTTCATTCTTCCCCTCTCGATTATTCTGTAAAGCTGTTATCAATGTCCATTCATTGCTAATTTCTTTAGCTTGGTTTAGTGAATTGAAGCCCCGGAATTGATTATGCTGTAAGATTATTTATTTATTTTATTATATAATTTTTATGCATTTGGGTATTAAATATTCTTCTAACCTATTTGATATAATTCTTTGCTATATTAGATAATGTTGTGCTACAAATTATTCTAATATTCAGTAGCAACTGAGGTTAATTATTGACGGCTTAGTGATAATTGATTTCAGGAAGAATATTTTCCTAAATTAAATGCAGCCGCTTGTGCTTGTGTTATTTAGTTTGTCGGTTTTCCTAGTTCCTATTGCTGCTATTAAATTAAATCTATAGCGCTTGTCTTAGGTTATTTAGGTAGTTAGGGGTAATTAAACCGCGTGTGCTTTAGTTACTTACAACTAAGGGAAAACGGAAATGAAATAATTTCACGACAAATATTCAATTGCATATCAATTACCTTTTTGAGTCAATGATCAGTGTTAAATTCCGGTGGTGGATCTTTGCTAACCAAGGTTTTCTATTCTGAGTTTTTTCAATATATTGTTTTCATTGCTTTATTCGTTTATTTTCTTTGATTATCACCTTCATACCAAACCCCCCTTTACTTTAATTTGAACACATACATTAAACTAGTTACTCCTCGTGGGATCGATCCTTACTCCCGCTACTACGTTTGTAAGGTTTTAATTTGGGAGCCTACGACAGCTCACCAAATTTTGGCGCCGTTGCCAGGGAGATTTTCTAGCTTATTTTGTGTTTATTTAATTATTTATTTCTTTATTTGTTTATTTGTTTTTCATTTGTCAAAAAAAAATTAAAAAATCTTTTCTTTCACATAAATGCTGCAATATATTTTCTCCTTTTTTATGCCTATAACTCGATCTGCTAATAAAAAAATCTTGCCGTACTATCCAGAAATTGAAAGAACTGTACGCAGGTGGAAGAAACAAGCTTTGAGAAAATCTGAGTTTAGTGATCTGGCTACCGATTCTACCAATTCTGATTTAGAAGGGGAACCCATGGCTCAAAATCGGACTTTAAAAGAGCTTGGAGATCCAAATCTTGATCAACAACCATTATGCATCACTTTCCCTGCTCTGGATGCCAATGTGCAATTCGAACTAAAGTCTGGATTAATTCATCTTTTGCCTTCTTTTCATGGACTTGCAGGTGAAGATCCTCACAAGCACTTAAAGGAATTCCATGTGGTGTTTTCAAGTATGAAACCCACAGGGGTTACTGAAGAACAAACCAAGTTAAGAGCCTTCCCATTTTCTTTAAAAGATTCAGCGAAGGATTGGCTATACTATCTACCTTCTGGGAGCATCACCACATGGAATAACTTGAAGACAATGTTCCTTGAAAAATATTTCCCAGCTTCAAGGGCGGCCAATATTAGAAATGAAATCTGTGGTATAAGGCAAAACAATGGAGAGTTATTATATGAATATTGGGAGCATTTCAAAAAGCTTTGTGCAAGCTACCCACACCATCAAATTAGTGATCAATTACTCATTCAATACTTTTATGAAGGACTTTTTTCAATGGATAGAAGCATGATTGATGCCGCAAGCGGTGGTGCTTTAGTTGATAAGACACCAGACGCTGCAAGAACTCTAATTGCGAATATGGCTGCAAATTCTCAACAGTTTGGCAATAGAATAGTCCAACCGTCTAAGCAAGTGAATGAGGTAAATATTTCTGCTCTTGAACAACAAATTTCTGGTTTAACTACTCTTGTCTGTCAATTAGCAGTAGGCAATATGCAAACTGTAAAAGCATGTGGAATTTGCTCAGTAGTTGGGCATCAAACTGATGCCTGCCCAACTCTTCAAGAAGAACCTATTGAACAAGTTAACATGGCTGGAGGTTTTCCTGGACAACCTCAAGGTAAGTATGATCCATTTCCCAATACATATAATCCTGGATGGAGGGATCACCCAAACCTTAGCTATGGGAACTCACAAGGGAACCAGTTTGTTCAGAATCGTTCTAATTTGCAGCAGTATAGACAACCATTTCCTTCAAGACAACAACCGGCCCAAGGCTCTAGCTCAAGTATGAATCTAGAAGATATTGTTAAATCTCTTGCTACTAACACTTTGCAGTTTCAACAAGAAACACAAGTATTCCAACAAGGGACAAGAGCTAGTATTCAAGAAACAAATGCTAGTATTCAAAACTTGGAAAGACAAATGGGCCAACTAGCAACTACGGTTAGTCGGTTGGAAGCACAGAGTTCTGGCAAACTACCCTCTCAAACATTGGTTAATCCTAAAGCGAATGTAAGTGCAATTAGTGTTGAAAGTATGTCGCTGGAAAAGAATGTTGATTTACATAAGGAAATAAGTGCAGGAATCATTGCCAACAATAAAAAGAAGTCCCAAGGTAAGCTTTCTTCTTTTTCTGATTATGAACTAGTACCCCCATTTCCTCAAGCTCTTTTAGAACCAATAAGAGGAAACTCAAATAACGATTTATATGAGACCTTTCGTGAATGTGAGAGCAATAACCCATTTTTAGATTCTATGAAAAAAGTACCTCGCTATGCAAATTTTCTAAAAGAGGTACGCACTATGAAAAAGAAACGAAATAATGAAAGAATTGAGGAAGTGAAAGTGCAAGAGAATGTCTCTATGGCTAGTCAAAGCAATCTTCCTGAAAAGTGCAAAGACCCAGGTATGTTTACTATTCCATGCATGATAAGTGGGGTGAAATTTGAAAATGCTATGTTAGATTTAGGAGCTTCTATTAATGTCATGCCATATTCTGTTTATGCTTCTTTAAATCTTGGACCCCTGAATAAATCTAGTATAATAATTCAATTGGCTGATGGATCACCTACATATCCTAGGGGTGTGATTGAGGATTTGAATGTTGAAGTTAATAACTTGGTTTTTCCTGCTGATTTTTATGTGCTTGATATGGAAAATAATAATCATATTTTGTTAGGAAGACCATTCTTAAAAACAGCAAAAACAAAAATTGATATTCATAGCGGTATGCTTACTATGGAGTCTAATGGTAAACTTGTGACTTTTAATATTTATGATACCATGAAATCTCCTAGTGATGATAATTTTGCAATTTTTGTTGATTCTTTGAAGTTTGTTACATATGATGAAATTGCTTCGAATGAAAAAGAAAGAAATAATAAATCATCTTTGAGTACTAATCTGCATGAAGGGACTGTTTCTTTGAATACTCATAATCATCGAAGGTACTCAAAAAGACGATGGAAATTTAAAGAAATATCATAAGTCGAGCCAACGACGATAAACAAAGGCGCTGCTTGGGAGGCAACCTAAGGTGTGTTTGTTCCATTCTTTTTCTTTTATTCCCTTTTCTCATTCAATAACCCTCTTTCTGTGTTTTTTTGTTCAACATTGGGGACAATGTTAATAATAAGTGTGGGGGAGGGGATTTAGTTTTGTTATTTGTTTGCTTATGTCAAAATTTTCAAAAAAAAAAAATCCATAAATATTTTACCAGTATTTTATGCAAAATAAGTATTATTTTGAAAAAAAAAAATTATATTTTTCTCTTCTTTGAAATTCATAACGTGATTGAATAAATAGTTTGGCAAGTTGTGATTAGTTTGTTAGCATTTCCTGTTTGATATGTAGTGACTATATTAAGTAAGCAATAAGCCTGTGAGATTTTGAGCCATTGACCGACACTTCGGTCTTAATTTCTGTCTATTGTGCGCTTTCTTCCATAATTTTGTTTCTCTAGAACTTGCATTGATTCTCTTTTAAAGCTAATTAGACCATGCATGATTCAAGTGTGATTAAGGCCATTATTTGATCTTGAGCCTCACTAGCCAAATAACCGGTTTGTCCTATGATTTATTTCCCCTTGTTAACCACTTTGAGCTTTATGGCCATTCTTTTCTTTATTTTGAACCACATTACAAGCCTTTTATATCTAAAAATAGTGCATTCACCCAGCTGAATAACTAGTGGAGCAAATTTTGGATTATTTTTGTAATCTACGTGAGGTTGTGAGGAAGAAGTGTGGGGGAGGTCACTTTCTCGTGTTAATATGATTGAGAATGAGGTGGGTTGTATCTTCATTGCCGATTTGTCACTGGTCTTCTATGAAAAAGAAAACGAAGACAATTCATGACTTCCAAAAAAATATGGAAATTGAAAAAATGAAAAAATGGAAAAATGGAGAATATATGTTTGAAAAAGAAAAATATTGCTGAAAATTTATGAGAAAATGAGAAAGAATCAGCAATTGATTTTGAGTTGAAGTTACTTCTAAATAAATGAAGTAAGAGGAAATTCTGGTGATACTGAGGAAGCATTCTATACTTGGTGTCAGGGTTGTAAAAATCCCGCCTAGGCACCGAGTAATCGGCGCCTAGGCGCTGGGCGCCCATAGGCCGTGGCGATTTCCGCCCTAGGCTCCCGCCTAGGAGACCGGCCGCCTAGGCGCCCGCCTAGCGCCTAACTCGTCCGATTACACCGAGTTAACTCGTCAATTTCTGTCGAGTTAACCCGACCAACTCGACCTTGCTAATTTTTTCCATTTATATGACAAATACATATAATATGACATATATACACTTGTAGACTAGTTTGATACTTTCAATCTTTGGATGATTGAAGTATTTGGGTATTTCATTTGAGTTTTTATTTTTCTAATATTCTTTTGATGTTATGACTTATGAATTGTCATTATGTCATTTATTTGGATGTGTTATTTGATTGAATGTTGAAAACAGCCTCATTAAAATTGTCAAATTGCAAGTCTGCTACTGTTTTTTTCGCGACCGCCTAGATTCCGCCTAGGCGCCGACTAGGCCGCTTAGGCGCTAGGCGCTGCCCGGGCGCCCGACTAGCGCCCAGCGCCTACTGCAACCATGCTTGGTGTTGAGCAAGTATCTTGGATTATTTGTATTTATTTGCTCCTCTAGTTTGAAAGCTTTTGTTTAAGCTACTTTCCTAAATATTCCCTACCTTAACCCTAGCCTCATTACAACCTGTGGAAAGTCCTTATGATTTGTTTCATGCATGACTCTTGTAGTGGTGATTGAGAAGATATGCAAGCCTATGGTAGAGCAATTTTATAGGAATGAACTTGATTGAAATTTATACCCATCAAACACTTGAGTGATGAGTGATATTCCTGTGAGGGCTTACATATTTAGTTTTCTCAATTTTCAGACAGGGGTGCTACCTTATTAATTGCAGGGTGCTTCAGATTGTTGCTCATGATATGTTATGAGTTTTAGGAATTTCATTTCAATTTACTTCGCAAATAATATTTTTTGCTTGAGGACAAGCAAACGTTTTAGTGTGGGGGAATTTGATATGCATATTTTACGCTCATATTTTAGATACATCTTTATAATAATTTTACATTCATTAGTTAATATTATTTAATAATTAGTTCTTTTTGGAGTTTAACAACTAATGAGCTAAATATAGTACTAAATATATATAAATACATACTAATATACATATTTATTACGTACTCCTATTAATATTTAATATATAATATAGAATGCACTAATATATATACTACGCACGTACATACATACATATATATATATATATATATATATATATATATATATATTATAATGTCAAATGTAGTTTGGTCCAACGGAGATGCATGCAAAATGATGTTAAATATTGTTTTGGAAGAAGCATTCAATTCATGCGAAGCGAATGGTCAAAGCTGACTTCGGACGTGCGGAGGATGCGGAATACAGCACAAAAATAGGAAAAGTGGATGGTTGAGGTTCATTGAGCCTATTTTTAGAATGCTATAAATAGTAGAAGTTTCCTATTTTAAAAATGTTCATTCTTCCCCTCTCGATTATTCTGTAAAGCTGTTATCAATGTCCATTCATTGCTAATTTCTTTAGCTTGGTTTAGTGAATTGAAGCCCCGGAATTGATTATGCTGTAAGATCATTTATTTATTTTATTATATAATTTTTATGCATTTGGGTATTAAATATTCTTCTAACCTATTTGATATAATTCTTTGCTATATTAGATAATGTTGTGCTACAAATTATTCTAATATTCAGTAGCAACTGAGGTTAATTATTGACGGCTTAGTGATAATTGATTTCAGGAAGAATATTTTCCTAAATTAAATGCAGCCGCTTGTGCTTGTGTTATTTAGTTTGTCGGTTTTCCTAGTTCCTATTGCTGCTATTAAATTAAATCTATAGCGCTTGTCTTAGGTTATTTAGGTAGTTAGGGGTAATTAAACCGCGTGTGCTTTAGTTACCTACAACTAAGGGAAAACGGAAATGAAATAATTTTACGAAAAATATTCAATTGCATATCAATTACCTTTTTGAGTCAATGATCAGTGTTAAATTCCGGTGGTGGATCTTTGCTAACCAAGGTTTTCTATTCTGAGTGTTTTCAATATATTGTTTTCATTGCTTTATTCGTTTATTTTCTTTGATTATCACCTTCATACCAAACCCCCCTTTACTTTAATTTGAACACATACATTAAACTAGTTACTCCTCGTGGCATCGATCCTTACTCCCGCTACTACTTTTGTACCGAGATGCCCCACAGATTGGACATGCATTCAATTCTTTGTAATCATTCCTAAACAATATGCAATCGTTAGGACAAGCATGTATCTTTTCATACTCCATACCCATGGGACACATAATCTTCTTTGCATCATATGTACTCTTCGGGAGTCCATTATCTTCTGGAAGCATATCGTTTATTAAATCAAGTAAAGCACTAAAGCTCTTGTCGCTCCATCCATTCCCAGCTTTTAAGTTGAATAATTTCAAAACAGCAGATAAGCGAGTATATTTACTACACGGGCCATAAAGGCTGTTTTGAATCATTTAATAATTCATCCAACTCATTTGATCGATTTGTGAACTCTTCTCCAACATCACAGAACATTTCATCCAACCTATCTTCAGACTCATCATCTTCATTTGCTTCGTTGTCAACATACATGTTAGATGTACTAGTCTCTCTTCCTCCTTCACCGTGCCATATCCATTTTGTATAATTTAGATTAATTCCATCACAAATTAGATGATCATATATGTCCTTTGCACTTAATAGTTTTAGATTACAACACTTCTTACAAGGACACCAAAACATCGCATCATTATTTGGAAGATGACGTTTTGCAAACTCTATAAATTCTCTAACTCCGGCTTCATATTCCGTACTCAACCGAGAAGCTTTCATCAAACTTTTATCCATCACAAGTCAATCTAAGATAATATTAATTTCAATTAAACTTTTGTTAACATTGATTCAACTCTATCTAAAATAATTATTGTGGTGAAAATAGACTAGTAATTACAAATATATACAAATAAACCCTAAAATGTAAATAAATTTACTAAAATTCAAAATTAATCAATAATAATTACAAATATATACAAATAAACCCTAAAATGCAAATATATTTACAAATATATATACAATATCATACTGTACTTATTTTTGCGGCAACTTGTTCAAATTAAATCCTTCTTCTTGCAACATTCAAATTGATGTCATGCAAATGATCCTACAGTATTATAATAATGAACTAAAACCAACACTTTTATAATAATGAAATATGAACTATAGTAGAAGTTAGACCATGGTCCATGCATGGTAATTATCATCTTTGACCTAGTCCTATTTAACATATTTTTTAATGACAGATTTGAATATATAAATTATATTGAATAAGTCCTACTAATTTGTATATGTATTTAATAACAAAGTAAACTTTATTATTACAAAAAATATATTACATATTGAAAGCTACAAATAGAATACTTGTATATAAAATTTAAAATTAAATAATATTTTGGTGTAACTTGTGAATATAAAAATATCAAATATATTTTTATATATGTATTTTGGTGTAAGTTGTAAATAATATTTTGGTGTAACTTGTAAATAGTATTACATATGTGTTTTGGTGTAACTTGTAAATAATATTTTACTAAAATTCGAAATTAATCAATAAAACTTACAAATATATACAAATAAATCCTAAATTGTAAATAAATTTGCTAAAATTCAAAATTAATCAATAAAACTTACAAATATATACAAATAAACCCTAAAATTCAAATAAATTTACGAAAATTCGAAATTAATCAATAAAACTTACAAATATATACAAATAAACCCTAAATTGTAAATAAATTTGCTAAAATTTGAAATTAATCAATAAAACTTACAAATATATACAAATAAACCCTAAATTGTAAATAAATTTGCTAAAATTTGAAATTAATCAATAAAACTTACAAATATATACAAATAAACCCTAAATTGCAAATAAATTACTAAAATTTGAAATTAATTAATAATAACTTTAAAAAAAAAAAATAAAATAAACAAAACGTACCTGCATCGATGGCTCCGTCGATGGCGTAGCGGCGGCGGCGGAGGCGCGACGCGATGCAGCGGCCGGTCTGAGACGGTGCAGCAGCGGGGAGGAGAGGGTGAAGCGGCGGCGGCGCGGGGTGGAGACGGTGCAACGGCGAAGGAGGTTGTGTCGGGGACGACGACGTCGGCGAGTTGCAGCGGCGGCGTCGGCAGATGGTTGCGTCGGCGTCGGCAGCGGCGACGTCGGCGGGGGGATGAAGAGATGGATGGAGGAGATGGATGGCGATGCGGTGCGGGCGAGAACTGACCGTAACTTGAATAACTGGGGCTATTTTATAAACTTTTTAACGTCGGCTAAATGCTTTTTGCCGACGTTATAAAGAAAACAAATTAAAAAAAAAAATTTAAAAGCATACGACGTCGGCTAGATAGTTAGCCGACGTCGTATTATATATATATATATATATATATATATATATATATATATATATATATATTTAGTATATAATGTCGGCTAATCGGAATTTGCTGACGTTATATATAAATAAATTTTTTTAAAAAAATAATAAACAACCTACGATGTCGGCTATTAATACAGCCGACGTCGTAGGTTATGTATTTCTTTTATATTTTAATTTTTTATTTATAACGTCGGCTATTATTAAATAGCCAATGTTATAAATTTAATTTAATAAAAAAATAAAATGTTTTTAACGTCGGCTATGTATATAGCTGACGCTTAAGGCCCGACGTTGTATGTGAATTCTGTAGTAGTGCATATACTATGAATATGTTAGAGTTTATTAAAAAAAAAAAACTACAATATAAAATTTAACATGAACTTTGGTCAATTAATTAGAATCATACATTGGTCATTGATTAAACGGTACACCTAATTTACAGTATATATTCAACATATGAAAAAGTATGTCCATTATCATTGTCTTTTGGCGGAAGGAGGATTTGGTTCTGTTTTTTAATGTGTACTGCGCCAAGACACTAAAATTACAGTGAAGCACACCAAGGGACTAGATCAAATCAATAATTCATTTCTTGCGAAAGTGGCACCAAGAGGAAGGTGGATCATGTCAATTTATAGGGTTTTGTGTTGTAAAAACTATGCTTAAGGTACTATCCAGTGAGGGTGCTTCCTTCTAAAATTGCTATTGCACCAGTTAATCCAACTTTTCTACTAACTAGTTATGTATTCTTGAAATATTTACTTTTATGAAAATTTTGATAATCTTACATTGATATACGGGAGGATACCAAATCATGCTTTAATAAATTCTGAAACACTAATTTAAAAATATACATTGAGCATCATATTATTTGTGTAATGTGCGTGTGGTAACTTGTTAATGTTAAATAATAAGCCTAAATAAAAATACTAAAGCCTAACAATACTAATTATAAAAATAATTATTAATAAAAGTATATGTATAATTAATTAAAAAATTGTAAATTAATTTATTTTTTTAATTACAATAAAAATAATGTTTATCACTTGGTCATGGAGTGACGGGTAACATTAGAGAGAAATTTCTCATACTTAGCAATTAGAATATTAGAAATCTTAATTTTTAGTGTAGCTACTCGATAAATTAAACTTCTCGCTAGAATTTAATCATTGCTTTTTCATTATTGTTATCTTTTTCTTGTCCTTTTAATAGTCTATTTTCTTAGATTTTTTAATTAATTAAATCCCTTAATTTCATATATATATATATATATATATATATATATATATATATATATATATATATATGTTATAATAATATTATTATTATAATTGTTAAACCAAGAGTTAATTAGTTTGTTAATTAAATTAAGTAGTGGGTGGTATGTATGCAGTATGTGGCTTAGTGTATGTGGAGTACATGGAGCATACATTCCTAATTTTTAGCTTTATTATTATTTCTCCTTTACTATAAAAAGGCTGTGTATCAATCTTTTTCAAACATCAATCAAGTGAATTCAATTCTCCTTCTCTCTATTATAATTGTTAAACCAAGAGTTAATTAGTTTGTTAATTAAATTAAGTAGTGGGTGGTGTGTATGCAGTATGTGGCTTAGTGTATGTGGAGTACATGGAGCATACATTCTTAATTTTTAGCTTTATTATTATTTCTCTTTTACTATAAAAAGGCTGTGTATCAATCTTTTTCAAACATCAATAAAGTGAATTCAATTCTCCTTCTCTCTCTCTCTTCTCAAATATATATTATATATATATTATAGATATATTATATTATATTTAATATATATTATATTAAATATATTATATTTAATATATCTAACATTTGGTATCAGAGCCAGTCAACCTTTCAACCCCGAGGTATTTTTCATAGTGAATTATGGCCACAAATTTCAATATTGTATGGTCGGGTCCCAAATTGGACGGGAACCTCGATTACAATTATTGGCAAATTATGATGTCCACACATTTGCAAGCTCAAAATCTTTGGAGCTTTGTTGATCCCGGTCTACCCAAAGGAGCTGATGCAGCCGCTATACGGCGAGATAAATTGGCCTTGGGTCAGATTCACCAAGGTGTTCATTATTCCATTTTTGGGCAATTAGCTCGTGCTCAAACAGCAAAACAAGCTTGGGACATCTTAAAGGTGTCACACAAAGGAGTCGATCGGGCACAGAAGTCTAAGTTGCAGTTGTTGAGAAGGTTGTACGATAATTGTGAGATGACCTCTACAGAAACAGTAGATGCGTATTTCACTCGTCTTATTGATATGGTGAATAAGATGAGGCTATATGGAGATACGATTGAAGATGGTGCAGTGGTTGAAAAAGTTCTTCGAACTATGACGATGAAGTATGACCATGTGGTGGCTTCGATCACAGAGTCACACAAAACCGAGCTCTTATCAATTGCAGAGCTGAAAGGTATGGTAGAAAGTCATATTGATAGGATTGCGTCAAAATCGGAACCACTAGCAGAAGAAGCTTTGAAGAGTCAACTCACCCTTAATGTGACTGGCACTAATCAAAGAGGTGGAGGATCTGGTAGAGGTCGTGGAAGAGGAAGAAGAGGTTCTAGTGGAAGAGGTCGTGGTAACTTCAACCAAGGAGGAGGACGTGGTAACTTCAACCAAGGAAGAGGTGGAGGTAATACCAAACAAGGTAAATTTCCATTTCATTGCTACAATTGTGGCAAGTATGGGCACAAGATTGCAGATTGTTGGTATAATGAGGACAACAATCGTGGAAATCAAGCAAACATTGCTGAAAACACTGCTGAAAAGTCTGGTGAGAGTTCTGAAACTTTACTTTTAGCCAGCGATAGTTTTTCTGCAGATAAGAACATATGGTTCTTGGATACTGGGTGTAGTAACCATATGTGTGGGAAGAAAGAATTGTTTTCTGAACTGGATGAATCAGTCCGGTCTGAAGTGACATTTGGCAACAAGTCAAAAGTGCCAATTTTGGGAAAAGGTAAAATCTCTATTCAGTTGAAGGATGGTACTCACAATTTTATATCCGATGTGTTCTATGTTCCTGAACTACACCAAAATTTGTTGAGTATGGGTCAGTTGTCAGAAAAAGGATATAAGATACATATTGCTCAGGGGTGTTGTACCATTGCAGATGCTAAGGGAGTCTTGATTGCAAAGGTGAATATGTCCCAGAATCGACTATTTCCTTTGAAAATTAAGCATACTCTCCTTGCTTGCTTTAATTCTGAAGTGTGTGATGATAATTGGTTATGGCATATGCGGTTTGGGCATTTTCATTTTTCTGGGTTAAACTATCTTGCGAGAAAGGAACTTGTTTCTGATTTACCTGTTGTGAATGTCCCTAATCATATCTGTGAGATTTGTGTGATTGGGAAGAAGCATAGAGATCCCTTTCCCGTGGGCAAGTCAAGGAGAGCCACAAAACAGTTGGAGATTGTTCACTCAGACCTGTGTTCGTTGGAGGTTCCCTCATATGGAGGTTGTAAGTACTTTATTACTTTCATTGATGATTTCAGTAGGAAAACATGGGTTTACTTTCTGAAGCAAAAGTCTGAAGCATGTGATGTTTTCAAACAATTTAAGGCTTTTGTTGAAAAGCAAAGTGGTTATGAAGTTAAAATCTTGAGATCTGATAGAGGTACAGAATATATTGCTTGTGATAATTTTCTGAAAGAAAAGGGTATTCAGCACCAAATGACAGCTAGATACACTCCACAACAAAACGGAGTGGCTGAGAGGAAGAATAGGTCAATCATGGATATGGTGAGGTGCATGTTGAAATCCAAGGATCTGCCTAAACCTTTTTGGGCAGAAGCTGTTGCTTGTGCTGTCTATGTGTTGAATAGGTGTCCAACTAAGAGTGTCCGTGATAAGACGCCCGAAGAAGCTTGGAGTGGGAGAAAACCCTCTATCAAATATCTCAAGGTTTTTGGATGTTTGGCATATGCCCACGTGCCGGATCCATTGAGAAAGAAGTTGGATGATAAAGGTGAGAAATGCATATTCATTGGTTATAGTGACGCTTCAAAGGCTTATAAACTATACAATCCTGAAACTAAAAAGGTTGTTATAAGTCGTGATGTCACGTTTGATGAATATGGTGCCTGGGATTGGTTAGCTAAAGATGAAAGTTCAGTTGTTATTCCTGCTGTTGAAAATATTGTTGAAGAGCAACCGATTCCAGGTAATGTCCAGTCTCCTTCACAGCCAGAATCATCAGTTCGGCGATCTCAGCGCGAGCGCTACTTACCAGCTCGCTTGCAAGATTATGTTTTGGGTCATGATAATGACCTGTCTGATGAAGAGATTGTTCAATTTGCTCTCTTTGCAGATTGTGATCCTTTAACTTTTGAGGAGGCTGCTACAGAAACTCATTGGCTTAAGGCGATGGATGAGGAGATACGTGCCATTGAGAAGAATGGTACCTGGGAGTTAACAGATGTACCTCTTGGGAAGAAGCCAATTGGAGTAAAGTGGGTTTAGAGAACGAAATACAAGTCAGTATATCCAACTTGAAGACGAAGACATTTCTTAAATTGAAGAAGGAAATTGGGATGACCAATATATCCAACTTGGTTTAAAGGAGGCAATGTTATAATAATATTATTATTATAATTGTTAAACCAAGAGTTAATTAGTTTGTTAATTAAATTAAGTAGTGGGTGGTGTGTATGCAGTATGTGGCTTAGTGTATGTGGAGTACATGGAGCATACATTCCTAATTTTTAGCTTTATTATTATTTCTCCTTTACTATAAAAAGGCTGTGTATCAATCTTTTTCAAACATCAATCAAGTGAATTCAATTCTCCTTCTCTCTCTCTCTTCTCAAATATATATTATATATATATATTATAGATATATTATATTATATTTAATATATATTATATTAAATATATTATATTTAATATATCTAACAATATATATATATATATATATATATATATATATATATATATATATATATATATAACTAGATTTATAAAACGTCTATTAGTTAGCTAGTACTTCATTTAATCAATATTAACACAATTTCCTATTGACAAAGACACTAGAATTCCAGTCGTTATATCGTGGACTGCGGTAAATACGGTGTCATTTCTTTAAATAAAGAAATGGTGCGCCATTAGTGTTAACGGAACATGCATTTTTTTGTATGCTAATTACTAACTAATACTACAGTATATCTAAAACGACATTATCTCACATATTATTTTATATTATCAAATGAAACTGCAGTTATATTAAAATGATACTGTAGTTGTGGTGAAATGAAACTGCAATGTATATAAAATGAAATTGAATAACATTTCACATATTTGAGTGTATATTGTACAATGAAGTTGTAACTATATCAAATGATCATGTAGTTGTGTTTTAATAAAACTATAGTTTATATAAAATAAAATTAAATAACATTTTCGCACATTTGAGTCTATAAATATTGAATGAAACTGTAATTATATCGAAATGAAACTGTAGTTGTGTTGAACTGAAACTGTAGTGTATACAAAATGAAACTGAATAACAGAGTTACTTTTTGCGGAAGGGTGCGGAACGATGAGAAACGGATGCCGTTTCTTTTCATTAATCAAAACGACGTCGTTTTGATGCGCGATGCATAATCGATTATGCACCACGGTGCACAATATAATTTGCCCTAGAATACTCCCATGATTATAAATATAGTGTTGCACGGGCTTAACTCACTGATTCAATAGGTAATATTTGGGAGAAGAGACCAATGTTCGAATCCCAGCAGCGGCAGTATGAGGATTATGCTCAAAGTGGACAGATCCCTTGTGCGCACTGGCATTTGGCCTTGTCTGTTGAGTCATTGAGTCACCGTGATTTACATCTTTCTAAATACTCTGTTGGGTCGGACCGGGGGTGTGGGATTGTGGATTCAACCTTTTTGGGAGAAAAGATTATAAATATTGTTGAACTTAATTACTTAAATGCTACAATCAACACTTAGCATTGGTTATAATCGTGGCTAAGTGTCTTATATGTATTTATTTTGTGTTAACCGATGCGAGATACTTTACCTTAAAATTATACTAATTAAGTTAAATTAAGTAAATGATTAACTTATATTAAAAATTAATTTTAAAAATTAATAAGGGTTTGTCTTTCACATATTGGATTTGGAGAGCCGTCCTCACTCCTCAATACAAAGAAAAGTTAAGAATGCCTAGCTTCCTTCTATTTGTAGAGTGAAGGTTCTTCTCCACTTCCGATCCGCGAACTAACATTAAAACTAACATTGACACTAGATCCTTTTGTAACCAACATTCACGGAGCGTTTGGTTGAAAGAAAAGAATTACATGAGAAAAGAATTATAATTTTATGGGAGATGAAATACTAAGAATAAAGTGAAATTTAAATTTCAATGTTTAGTTTGCAGGAATATAATTACTGAGATTTCAATTTCAATGTTTGGTATACATGGAAATTGAAAGGGAATAACTAGTTTAAGTAAAAAATGTCTATTGTTGTTGTGGGCATCAATTTTAAGTTTTAAAAAAAAAAGAAAAAAAAAGAGGGGTACTTTTGTCTCATGCTTATCTTTTTTTCTTCCTAAAATTCATGGAATTAAAATCCCGGGAGGACATGCGATTTTAATTCCATGAAAATGAGGGAATTGTAATTCCGTGAAATTGCAACTCATTCCAACCAAACTAAGGAATTTAGTGACCTTTGAAATTAGGTGGGAATGAAATTTAAATTTCCTCCAACCAAACGCCAGTGCCATTTTGGAATAAAATTAATAAAGGAAACAAACAAGCTAAGGATCCTAGCTTCGGTATAAATAGTATGAACCACCTCCACAAACCAACATTATATTAGATTAGGTCTTGTGAGAAAAGTTTTAAAGGAGGAAATTGAATGAAGCAACTCTAGCCTCAATTTAAACCCAAGCTAGATCTTTTGCACCTGACATTAAATACCATTTTGTTAAAATATAATGTTGAAAAAAAAATTATTTTTGTTGGTTTGAGGAACCAACACTAGATACATTTTCCCGTAGTATGAGTTCACCCAAAATTTAAAAATTGATTCAGATTTTGAGTTATAATTTGGACAAAATGAATAATGTATAACACTAACACCTCATTTGGTTGGAGGGAATTAAAATTCCACCCCCACCTAATTTCGAAGGAAAGCAAATTCTTTCGTTTAGTTGGAGGGAATTTCAATTCCGTGGAATTGTAATTCCCTCATTTTCATGAAATTAGAATCACATGTTCCTCTTGGTATTTTAATTTTGCATTGATTGGAAGAAGAAGAAAGGATACGATTGAGACAAAATTATCTTTCTATGATATTTTTTGGATGTAAGCATTTAAAAAGCTTAACATTTTATTATGTTTAACTAAGTTGTTTACTGCTCAGCACCTTGTGCTCAGATGACATGTAATGACTCTCCCATATGGGAGGTCATGAGATTGAGCGTCAGTGGAAGTTGTGTTGAATCTTTGTGCTTCAACAGGTTGAGAAAGTATAGATGAACAGAAAATCTAAGTTGTGTACTTTAGCTTAATTAACATTGCATGGTTAAGTGAATTTTTGAAGCTATTGAATATGTTATAGTGATACAACTATATATCTAAAGTGTCCAAATAACAACTGCATTGCATTATAGTTTTGAAACAAATTTACTTATTATTTAAGAAGAAGAAGAAGAAGAAGAAGAAGAACAACAACAACAACAACAACAATAATAATAATTAATGGGGACATGGGATCCCATGAGCCTATTTTATTGGGAAAGTCTTGGTCCAAGGGTGTGTGAAAGGACACAATTTATATCGTGGACCAGGGTCCACATAGCATTGTGGATCCTAAATCAAAACGACGTCGTTTTGATATTTAAGCTTTAACAGATTATGTAATTTTTCGTTTCTCATATTTCAACACAAATTTTAATTTATTCTAAATACAAAATTCTTACGCTTAAGGTATATAATTGCATAACATGAGACACGGAAACGTATAACACAAGACACATATACATGTTTTATATTTTACTTATTCTCAAATTTGATTTATGTAGATAATTTATGCCTTATGGCACAATCTTAAATTAGATTTATGAAGATAATTTATGTCTTATGGGCACATAATTTGATGATACAAGACATAAATTCGTAAAATAAGACACACAATATGTTGTGTGTTACACAACTACTAATCAATTTCAGGTACAGAATCCATACGCTTAAGGTACAGAATTGCATAACATGAGACACATAAACGTATAACGCAAGACACATACACATGTTTTATATTTACTTTAGTTTAGGTACAGAATTGCATAGCATACGACACAAAAATGCACAACACAAGACGCAAATGCATAGCACAAGAAACAAAGACGCATGTTATATTTACTTTATTTCAGGTACATAATCTATACGCTTAAGGTACAGAATTACATAACATGAAACACAGAAACGCATAACACGAGACACATACACATGCTTTACAGAAAAAAAAAAAAAAAAAAAACCTTTGTAATGTGAACTGAACAACAAATGAGTGAACCTGGTTTCTTTCATGGGATTGAAATAATTAAATGTGATGATAGTATTTTACTTTTGCAACAGAGATATATGAATGATATTTTGAAACGTGCTAGAATGGCAGAATGCAAAGCATTGTCTACTCCTATCTCTATTTCGAAATCTATACCTTTCAGTGCATATTTATATGAAGATCATACGCAGTACAGAAGTGTGGCAGGAGAACTATAGTATCTAACTATCACACGCTCAGATATATCATTCGCAGTCAATCAATTGTGGCAACACATGCATGCTCCTACAGTATCACATTGGGAACACTTAAAGCGAGTCTTGAGGTATGTAAAGGGAACAGTTAATTTTGGTTTACGTATAAGAAAGTAAGTGTTGGTTTTACGGCTTAGGGGTAGCTGTTCGGCGGGCCAACACTACCGTAAACACTTAGGATTTTTAGAGTTTGAATTAAATGAAGTCGAGAAAAAAGATGGAGTAACGAGATGTTATTATTCGGAGAGAGATCCGATCCTCTACAAGGTAACCCCGTGGGGGTATTTATACAAGATAATTAGTTTTCTACAAGGTAAGTAGGTCAAAAGGTAGAGCTGAATCAACTATAGAATCTACCATAATATAAGTAGATGTTTTAATATAAGTATAAAAAAATAGATAAAATTTAGTAAGAGATAATTAGATTAGGTGGCAAAGCATGTGATTAACTTTAAGAATGGCCAAGGTTTAAGTCTTGTCATATGGTTTTATTCAACACAGCTTTATTATGGATTTTCTTTTCAACGCACACAATTTCTTAATGACTTATAAATACTCCGTATTAATTAATGGTGAGATTTACACACACACACACAAATATATATATATATATATATATATATATATATATATATATATATATATATATATATATATATATATATATATATATAAAATGTGTTTTCTATTCTAATTATTTTATCAAATTAATTATGTTTCATATTTTGTTATGAATATTTTTATAAAGTTTTTTTTGATGTGTTTTATTTTTCGCACATATCTAACAATATTTATGGCTATACTTTTTTAAGTGTTTCATTTTTTTTATTCAAACTATATCGTTTGTTATGTTTCGCCCCAACTGGAAAAAGTTTCTGGATCCGCCTCTGCCCGTCCTCATCCGCCGTCGGTGACCGTCAAGGTCAAACCTCTACTCCTCCGGCCACTACTTCTTCACCGGCGGGGGCTCACGGCCCATCTTCACTAGCCCCCGTTGACCCTCCTATTGACCGGGAGTCGGGCTACTTTGACGACCTAGAGTGTTGGTGGGTCGCCGTTCCAACCTCCGCGTGGTTGATTTTTTGCACGCCCACCGGCTGCTGGGCATGCCAGCGGTGGCTCGTCGCACCGACCAGCAAGTGACTTATCCCCCCAAAGGCGGGTACGTGGGGATTCAGTACCAGTTGATCCAATGCGGGTTCCGGGTGCCAGTCTCTCCTTTCCTCTCCCTCCTATTCCAATATAATGGCATTGTGCCCGGCTAGTTGGTGCCCAACTCTTACTATCTCTTGACCGCCTCCTCACTTACTGCCACCGTCTTGAGGTGGAAGCCACCCTTCCTTTGTTCCACCAGCTTTTCCGCCTAACCGCGATGGCCCCGGGACACGTGCAAATACATTCTCAAGACGACCGTAAATTCTTGGATAAGCTGGTTTCCTCCCACAATGGTTTGAAGGAGGAGTTCCTCTTTGTCTGCCCGGCCGACCACCTAATGAGGGGTTCCTCTTTGTTCGCTCGGCCGACCACCTAACCGCCTTCGACTTCCCCATTGCTTGGCAGACGTCGTACTACCGTCTCGATGGGAGGCCGGTTTGCCCCGATGACTTGGTTGATCTCGTCCAACGGATCAACGGGGGCGAGCTCATCTCTACTCGCTGTAACATCCCACTTTTTCTAAATTTTAATTACAATTCTAAACCACAATTAACATAAACTAAGCAGCGGATAAACAACTTAATAAGTAAACTAGTGAGAATGTCACCGCCACAATCACCACTCCGTGATGATTGCACAGGCTAAGGATTGAACTAGAAATAAAACAAATAACTAACATCCATAAAACTTAATTTAAAAAAACATAAAGGGGAAAAACCCACCCCAATGTCTACATCATCAAAACAACAAAAGTCTATATATCCGACAAATAACATCATGATAAAAGACTATGAGTTCAGACTACTAGAGATACTAGACTAGTCTAACTCGATCACCTCTCAATGCTGGGCCCACCTGAAATGGATTTTGCAAACAACACATAGACAAATAAGAAAACACTCGTTAGCACGAAGCTAAGTATAACCACACTAAACCCTGTAAAGTACTATAGGATATACTTTGGAAAAACATTTGTTCACATACTACGTCAAACAATCTTAACAAATAAACAACTGTAGATACATCACAGACTTTCTATATGCTTGCAACCTATAATATCAACAGGCATGCTTCAATACAAAAGACTTAACAACATAAAGATTCCAACACATAAATATCACAACGAACTCATCGTAACGAACTCATGCTTACAAGCAATTTCATACCATTAATCAATACGAAAACTATCTTCATGCTTTCAAGTTCTCATCAAGCAACTGGATATATAAGACTTCAAAAATGCAACTAAGCAATCACACTCATAAACAAATTCGGCTAATCATTCTCTTTATGCAATCTCGTGCAATACTATACTCAATTGCAATCTCGTGCAATACTATAAATATACTCATACACTCGTTTGTAAAATATAATACTTTCTATAGAGGTCTCATTGAGTCATAAATGACTTGCTTTCTTTCTTTCTTTCTTTTCTTAGAGTCGCAATGACTCACTCTTTCTTATAAATGGACGAGGTAGGAACTTCACCATAGTGTGAATGAACCTATCCGGGCACGGCGTCTAGTCGACCTAATACCCTGCTCGTCCACCAAACCACTCTCTTGGTTCTATGCTCAAACTCTGTGGAATCAGGTATCGAACTATTAGCGTGCACACCCCCTGACCAGGATTCCAAGCCTGGCGGGCAGTTTCCAACCCTCGTAACGTGGGAATACACCGCGTTACATATACTGGGACCGCAATGTATAATCATCCGAGAGGACATAGTTCAAACGGGGTCTTCCAAAACCTCACTAATATATATATATATATATATATATATATATATATATATATATATATATATATATATATATATATATATATATATATATATATATATGATGCATCAAACTTATGCATGCCACATCCCAACAACTTCTCAATGCATCAAGATAATGATATACCACATGCCCATGAATTTTGAAAGTAATACTTAGGCTCACGTTGGCCACTTATGCACTTTTAAAACATGATATACTTGGAATGCAAAATACTGTACAACATGCTTCAAATCCATATATATGTCATAGAATTCTCAAGAACACAATATCATGTTCGGTCTGCAACATATCAAACTCTATATATTTCTACCATCAAAATAGACTTCAAATCCCATTGAACATACAACACATTCTGCTCATGCTTTTCTAACAATTCTTAACCACTTAATGATCATGCTTCTCTATTTAACACTCAAATAGCATCAGAAGATCAAATAGGCAGTCTAAGTCTGATACAACTCACTTGCACATTACTGTAAACAATTTCAATACAATTTCTATCATAACATACTCATTTATAATTTACATTCAACGAAATCAAAGCCAAAACGTGCGTTAAGACGATCCCGAGGTACCGAGCCACAAGGGCCCGTGACACCTGGCCCGAAACGACACGTAGCTGAGCCACAAGGGCCCGCCCACTGCACAGGTAACCACAAACGGAGCACTCAAACACACAACTTCGCTCCATGAGGTTATACCTCAACTTCGCTCCAAAAGCCAAGTACTTGATTCTTGAGTTCATCTCCGAGCTAGCCACTTCAACAAGAAACTGTAGATTAACCGCACCACTTTCAATACTCAGACTATTATTATTAACAGTAATAGTATTAAACTATAACTCTTTATCTCTATTCCAATACTCCTCGTAATCATTTCTTTACTCTACTTACTCTCAACTTAAAGCTTACTCACTTATATCCATCATCTTCATCCTATCAATTCCATAATTCTTTTTACCATTAATTCAATAATAATAATGGTATTAACACTTTCAAATCCTCACCACCAACTAATCAACGATAATCGTGATATTAAAATCATTGATATCCTTAATTCATGATTTTTCCCTTATAGTCCAATCATGACATAATTATCATCTTTGTAACTAATCAACGATAATCGTGATATTAAAGATATCCTTAATCCATGATTATTCCCTTATAGTCCAATCACGACATAATTATCATCTTTGTTATTGGTCTACTAATACTTTCATAATCCATTCAAAATAATACTATATGAGTTGAAAACTAAATTTGTTAGTAGCAGGATTCAAACCCACACTTCCACCATACTAAGGGTGTGTTTGGTTGGTGGGTTTTGCCCATAGGAATGGGTATGAAAGTAATTGTTGTTGTTTGGTTGATAGATTTTTAGAACATTACTATGGGTTTCGAATACCCCATCAATTGGAAAATGCATACCCAAATACAATAAGGGTTTCATTCCCTTATTCATTCTCAAGCACTACTATTAGTAACCATTCTCATTCCACTCTACTACCAAACATGTCAAATACTTTCACTAAAACCCATTACCATTACCAAATATTTGATACTCATTCCGATTCTGATTCCTATGTGCGAACCAAACACACCCTAAGCCATCACTCTAACTATTACACCACACTAACCATCATTAACATCTTTAACACCTTATTTACTTAATATCTCACCATCATTAGTCCGTAACAAAATATATTAGCAACAAGGGTCAAACCCTGGCCTTTCCCTCACTCATCTCATACTTTAACCACTCCACAGGCCCGGCGCTGGGCAAGTGCAGGCTGGGCCCTTACCCAGGGCCCACACTTGGAAGGGGCCCACCACCCTAGCTATCCAATTACATTTTATATATACTGTAGATGTTTCTATAATAATTTATTATAAATTTGTGTTACTGAATTGAAAGCTAGCTGAGTTGGTATAGTTCTTGGTTTCTATGTGTCAGGTCAATGGTTTGAACTTGTTTGTGTCTAATTTTGCATTAAGATTTCCTTCCTTATTCTTTAGTAGATAAATTTTGGAATATTATTGTTTGTGTCTAATTTTGCATTAAGATTTCCTTCCTTATTCTTTAGTAGATAAATTTTGGAATATTATTGATATTATTATATTATATAGTATTAAAATTCAATTTGGGACATTATTACTCCGTATTATATATATAGTATTAAAATTATAACTTATGAAATTTTTGAAATACTCATAATTTTTTATATGATAATATTTGTCAGCCCAAAGAATATAAGCCCCCACCACCGAGCCACATTAGATGATAACTTATGAAATTTATTTATATTTTAAATTTGTATTTTATTTAATTTAATTTGTAACTTTGCGATTTTTTGTTTTACCTTTCTATAATTATAGTGAGATTTGTGATTAATATCAAATTTTGAATCAATTTCTATTCGATTAATTTACTACTTATATTTAAAATATGTGTTATTTTGTGAACTTTATAATGAGTTATTTATATTTCTAATTTGTATTTTTCAAATTTAATTTGTAACTTTGTAATATTTTATTTACCTTTCTATAATTATATATATTGAGATTTATAATATAGATTGATTTGTGATTAATATCAAAATTTGAATCTATTTTCATTCGAGTAATTTACTAATTATATTTAAAAAATGTGTTATTTTGTGAACTTTATAATGAGTTATTTATGTGTAATATATTTTGTGATTTAGTTATGAAAAATATTTTAAAAGATAATTTTTTTTTATGAATTGTCTAGTCAATGTCCTTTCAAAAAAAAAAAATCTAGTCAATGTGGTTTAGAAGTCTTATTGTGCGTCATCGTATTCATATTAATATAGAAAATTTCGAAATTAATTTAACTAAAAGAAAAAAGTATTTATAAATTTGATATCAATAAAGAAGATGTGTGATTTATTATGTCTTTTTTATTCGGACTATTTTATCCAATTAATTATGTTTCATATTTTATTATGAATATTATTTATCTTTTATCACGTACGTTTAGGGTATTTTGATTTATTGCTCCCAATAATTAAGATTTATTCTCTATAAACTCATTTGGTTTTAAATTATTTATTCGTTTTTATAAAGTATAATTCTTTATTTATGAAAGCAATGCAATTATTGATTATTTTGGATTTAAGAGTGCATATAGAATTGTCTTCATGTGTATGTATAATTGTTAAAAACTTGTGAATTATTTGACATTAGCATTTTTCCTTTATTTAATTTAAATTTTAGTTATAAAAAATATATATTAATTTAATATAGGGCCTATTATTTTTGATACGCCCTAGGCCTATAAAACGATAGGACCGGGCCTGCCACTCCACCACACTAACCTTCTTGATACATAACTACACTTAATGTTATTTAAGTCCTAACTACCACTTAATAGAATACAACTCTCAAATAGCAGCTTACCCAAACGCCAAGGTCGCCGGAAAACTCCATTGCACTTTGCTGCTTGGCCGGGAGGGATCTACTGCCGGGGACCCACCACTGCCGTCTCTGCCTCGTCGGGAAAAAGAGAGGTCGCCGTCGTCATCTCTTGAGCAAGGGTCGCCAGAAAAACGAAGCTAAGCTCGCCACGCCGCCGCCGATCTATTTGCTTCGCTGGATAAGAAAGAGGGGCGGAGGTCGTTGTTCGCTGCTCCGATCTGCTGCTGCCACCTCTTCGTGATTCCACCAGAGAGAGTGAGGGGAGATGAAGGTCCATGGACCTTGTCTCGCCGTCGGATGCTACTGAAGCCGTACGTGAGTTAGCCGAGAGAAGAAGGGAGAGACGAGAGGCATATAGGGATTTGTTTGGTTGTTGCTCAGCTCTTACCGAGAGAGAAGAGAGACGGAGCTAGCCGCCGCGATCTGCCGGGGGATCGCCGGCGCTCGCCGTCGGAGGAGAGGAACGAGAGAGACAGCTAAGATGGAGAGACACGCCAGAAAAGCGTTGTTTAGTTCTCATGTTTCTTTTTTTTTTTTTTTTTTCTTTCTTCAACAAGAAACATATATAACATATATACATATTATAAATAGATAGGGTTTCTAGAAAAAGGATTGGGCTAGCCAAATATAGAATTTGGGCTCAACAATTGGATTTGACAAAAATGATTGGGCTTAAACAATTAAGATCAAGTGGGTTTGAAGATTGGACTAGAAAATTCATTTGGACTATAATAAATACATTTGGGTTCAAGAATTAAATCACTTAGGATAGAAAACTGATAAGAATAATTACGAGCTCGTCTTGAATAGACTGTTGGCTCAAAATTTAGGAAATAAATCGTCGTAAAAAATAAAAAAAAAAATTATTTTGAAGCTTTATAAATTAGAAATTTAGGAAAAATATTTTGGGTTTCCACAACGGCGATGGTCGTGACTGGCGGCAATGATGACGGCTAGTCTGTTGCCAGATGGCGCCCCTCGGACAGGTTTACTTTCTTCGTAATGACTGTCTGCCTGCTCGGGACGTTAATGGGTTGGGGGTGGATCGGGGAGGGCTACAACCATCACCAGACCCACCTTATATTTTCTCCATCCACCCTTACCTCCAACCTACATCGAGTGGACTTTTTCAAAACCCACCCCACCTCACCGGGTCTGGGTACCCACTACGGGTACCCACCATTTATCATTTTATTATTATTTTTTAAAATAATATTTAAATTACTTACACATACTAAAATAATAAAATGCATTAGTGATACTAAAACATAAAATAATAGAAATATTTAAATATAATAATTAATTTGTTAGTATTTAAAAATAAACTTAGTAGTTTAGATATATAAATAGTAAAAAGATACACGAAATTATATAAACTTTTGTAAATAACTATATACTAGAATTTATTTATGCCAAGCACCTTGTGCTCAAATGGCATGTAGTGACATTTTCCATGTGGAAGGTCATAAGATCGAGCCTTAGTGGAGGCGTTGTTGATTCTTTGTGCTTCATTAGGTTGAGAAAGTATGTTTGAGCAGATACTACAATGTAATAGAGTCGGTAGCATTCAAAAAAAATATACTAATATTTATTTTACTATTATATATATACACACACACACACACATGGTGGGTCGGGTGGGGTTCTAGGCGGGTTTTGTACATAGAACCCGAATCCAACCCGACCCACAGCGGGTTTACCTTTTTAAGACCCACTCCTGACCCACCACCCACCATCACCCAAAAAACCCGATCTATGCGGGGTGGATATCCGCGGGGGCGGATTGAAATTTTCATTCCTACTACCTGCATACTTAGGCGCTTGAACTTAGATTTTTCCTTTTCTTGCTAGGAACAATAACACCGGGCAGTTTTCCGAGGAGTCAGAGGAGGGCGAGCAGGGCGAAGAAGAAGTGTCGACTGCCGCACCCCCTAAAGATCTTTCGGACACGTCCATGGCTGACAGCCGCTCCATTATCCGCGCATTTGCTGGGCTCGTTTGATCAGCGCAAAAAAGGGCAAGGTCCGTCCACTTCTGCTGACTCCGCCCAACTGCAAGCTGCACGCAGCCTAGGTCTCTTGGTCATCGAGGGTTCTCCGACTGTCGCAGCCCGATCCGCCGTAGATACCCGGCGGAGGATATTAGCTACTCCCACCGGTCCATCTGCTACGTCCTCTCCTCGCCTGGCTGGCGTCAAACGGCCTGGGGAGACCCATGTCGAGGCTCTGGCTGCCAAAAGAATACTGGTTGGCCCGGGGGCTAATGAGACGGAGGGCATTCACTAGGGCCGCTACCCCGTAGGCGAGTGGTTCGATAAAGTGGTCTTCCCCAAGGACCTCGAGTCCGTTGAATGGGGGGGGGGGGGGGGGGGACGATCCCGACCTGCTGTTGGATGAGGTTGCCTTCCGCACCTAACAGGGAACCATTTGACTCTTTTCTCCTGACTGCCTTCTTTTTACACTTATCTATTTTCTGAAACTTATCCTTGCTTACAGGGTCTAATCTGCCACCATGCCCTCTGCCACCGCTAGAGGGTCATGATGACCAAGCTACAGGACTTGCACGACATCCCTGACAATCATGACACTCAGGTGGACGACCTCAACCTGAAGCTCGGCCAGGCCGCCTCGGCTTTGGAGACCGAGCAGAGATGGAACGATCAGTTGGTGGTCGAACTGCAGAACGCCGAGAGGCTGCCTTGATTGCCTTTAGGTAGTCTCCCGAATTTTAGAGGGAGTTGGCGGAGCATGTAAGGGCCAATGCTGAGGACATTGCCATGGAGTGGCTGGCTTCAGAGCCCTTTCAGGCTTATCTAGCTGATGTTGGGACGGATGACTACCAACTTGGGATGGCGGACATTCAAAAGGAGATCTATGCCGTCCTGAGGAAGAGGTATAGCGACTTTCGCCCGCACCGGTATGTACTCCCGGCTACCCAGGTGGATGACAACAAGAACCCTGTTACCCCCGTATGTAACCAGGGGGCGGCCGAACAGGTAAGCAGCCAAGTTGACTTAGTCGATGGTCCTAACGCTCTAGCAGAAGCTCCTGGACCGACGCTGTCAGATTTAGACGAAGAGGACGAGGCCGAGCTAGCTGAGCAACTACTAAGGCGTCGTCGCAATCAAGCTACCGCTGCTCCCGAGAACGCTCCCCATGGACCAACTGAGGGGGATAACTAGAGTAGTATCCTTTTAATACTTTTGCTATCCTGGCGGTTTTTTGTTGGTGTAACCTAGCTATCCTCCGGGGCTTTTTTGAAATAAACTACTATTTTGGTTTCTTTCTATCTTTCGAAATTTTTTTCTAATTACTTTTTCAAACGAGGATGACCGGCTACGAACCTCCAAGAGAGCTTCTCAAACAGCCGAGTCCCTCTGCGGGCGAGACTGACCGCTTGCGAGTCCCCGAGAGATGTATGAACTTCACAAACAGGCAAATCTCTCAATGGGCGAGGCGGTCTCCTACGAGCCCCCCAAGAGAGGAACGAACTCCATAAACAGCCAAGTCCCTCATTGGGCAAGGCTAATCGCCTATGAACTCCCGAGAGAAACAAACTCCAAAAACGTCCAAGTCCCTCAATTGGCGAGGCTAACCGCCTACGAGCCCCCGAGAGGAACAAACTCCTAAAACGGCCAAGTCCTTTAATGAGCGAGGTTGACCTCCTACGAGCCCCCGAGAAGAACAAACTCCAAAAATGGCCAAGTCCCTCGGCGAGCGAGGCTGACCGCCTACGAGACCCCGAGAGGAACAAACTCCAAAAATGGCCAAATCCCTCAGTGGAGAGGCTGACCGCCTACGAGCCATGAGGGAGAAGCAAACATCAAAAGTTCCTCAGATGAAAGCTTAGCTACACGTTATGCCTGTAAAGGCCGATTGACAAGGCTCCATTAGCCTTTCTCGCTTGGAGGAGGTGACAACTCCAAGGACTCTTCTGTGGCGTGACCGCTTACCCAAACTTCATGCCTGAAAACGCCGCTTGACAAGGCGCAATCAGCCTTCCTCGCATGGAGGAGGTGACAATTCCAAGCTTCCTCCGCGGAGTGACCACTTACCCAAACTCCATGCCTGAAAAGGCCGTTTGACAAGGCGCAGTGCGCCTTCCTTTTTGGAGGAGGTGACAACTCCAAGCTTCTTCCGCGGCATGGCCGCTTACCCAAAATCCATGCCTGAAAAGGCCACCAGACAAGGTGCAGTCAGCCTTCCTCACTTGGAGGAGGTGACAACTCCAAGCTTCTTCCGCAGCGTGGGCGCTTACCCAAACTTCATGCCTGAAAAGGCCGCCTGACAAGGCGCAGTCAGCCTTTCTCGCTTGGAGGATGTGACAACTCCAAACTTCTTCCTCGGTGTGGCCGCTTACCCAAAATCCATGCCTGAAAAGGCCGCCTGAGAATGCACAATTAACCTTCCTCGTTTGGATGAAGTGATAACTCCAAGCTTCCGTGCCCAAATACAAGCAATGTTCTATTGAAATAACTCGAACTTTATTAGCGGTTGGCCAGTTCTTCGAAATTGTTGATCGATCCTAAAGGGAGCCTGAGGAACCATCGTTCGGCGGGTCCGACCAGAGTTGGGAAGAATACCCAGCAAATCAATGGATCGTCTGCCCCAACCACTTACATCTTGGCCTGGAAGCTGTTCACATGATTACGCGGGTCTCTTGACCTATCATAAGTAGGGTGGTCGGGTAGTTTGAACCCGGCTAGAGCCTGGTATGCTTGTACCTCTACAGAGAATGGGGATGTGGTTAGCAGGCTTTCAATAGTTGACCGATCTCTCTCCTCTATTTTCTGTTGTAGTTCTTGAACAGCGGCCACCAAGTCGGCCATTCCTTGGTCAGGCTGCTCTGAAAGCATGAGTGACTCTCCAGCTCCTTCGACGGCCTCTTGCCTGCGCCTCGCAGCGATCCTTCTCTGAATGACTACCGCGGCGACTCTCCCCCGGGCCGCTCTCTTCCCCTCCTGACTAACTGAGCGGGAGAGGCGTTTCCCGGCTCGATCGCCCAACCGATCCATGACCGACTACACGAGAGCTACGGGGCCAACTCGTGAATGCACAGAGCGAGCTGCGCGGGGGTTCCATAGCGATTTCCCCTCCGAACGCATTGAGTGCTCTAAGGCTACAACATTATGGTTCGCGACGGGAACTGATTTCGTAGGGCGAGAATGAGCAACGTTAGGCACCCGACCAACTCCACGCGCATATGCATTGAAGGTATGCACCAAAAACTCAACGAAATTGGTTTGGGCCTGAGCGACAGGGGGTGGAGGGTTGCCACCTGGTATCTCGTGGGTCGGCGCGATAGTATGCTCGATACGTGCTGCCGACCGTTCACCGGGGGCACAATGGCTCAGCTGCTCCTCTGCATTCGCGATGACCATGATGTGCCCGTTAACTGCTAGGGCGACGATGTTTCGACTGGAATTTCGACTGCTACGTTGTGTTCGAGCCATTAGCAAAGCTTAGAGATGAGACATCTAGTTTTGATCCTCACAGACGACGCCAATGTTGGAATTACAGCTTAGGGGTAGCCGTTCACCGTAAACACTTAGGATTTTTAGGGTTTGAATTAAGTGAAGTCGAGAAAAAAGGTGGAGTAATGAGATGTTATTATTCGAAGAGAGATCCGACCCTCTACAGGATGACCCCGTGGGGGTATTTATCAAAGAGAATTAGATTTCTACAAGGTAAGTAGGTCAAAAGGTAGAGCCGAATGAGCTATATAATCTACCATAATTAGCCTATTAATTGCTATCTTGAAAGAAGGAAGCTACATGCTGATTAAGGAAAGGAATATAATCCCCGTGAAATCCTTCGTTAGCCGTCTCCAGGTGCACACTCGGTCGGGGACGCACCGACTTCTTGATGAGGTAACCCAAATAGGGAGGCTGAGACACTCAGGCAAGGACGCTGCAGCCGCTGAGCCTGGTTTCCCATCCAGGCCCTTTCAGGGGAGCTCGGCCGAGGACACGACTACCGAGCCTGGTCGCCCATTTGG
Organism: Ipomoea nil; assembly: GCF_001879475.1. Taxonomy (NCBI): domain Eukaryota; kingdom Viridiplantae; phylum Streptophyta; class Magnoliopsida; order Solanales; family Convolvulaceae; genus Ipomoea; species Ipomoea nil. The sequence continues at coordinate 499,994 of NW_017619528.1, forward strand.
GTTCCTAAAGGGAACCCGGATGGAGACACACGAACTACTAAGTTTGGTCGCCCACCCAAGTCCTCAAAGGGATCCCAGTCGAGGACAGGTCGACTATTACTGGGCCTGATCACTGTGCCTGAACCAGCCAGCTCCTGGAACGCACTGATCTATTGGCCTGGTCTCCTGGGTGCTGCACACGACAGGCGGTGATAATGGGTGTAGCCTTTTTCCTCGATCTACCAAGTGTTACGTTGTGCTCGTGCCTGACTGCTCTTCTACTCTCCAGGCTGGGTGCCTGATTTGGGGTATCTATTAGTCAGCATCAAGAGAACTCCTTGCATTTTCTAATTTTGATTGGGCTAGATGTCTTGAGGACTGTAAGTCCACAAGTGGTTTTGCTGTGTTTCTTATATCCAACCTTATCTCTTGGGTCTGTAAGAAACAAAGAACTGTTGCTAGATCTTCTACTGAGGTAGAATTCAAAGCTCTAGCAAATGTTTGTGCCGAAGTTACGTGGATAGTCTCCTTGCTGCGTGAGATTAAAGTGTCAGGTATATCTGTTCCCAAATTATGGTGTGACAATCTTGGTGCTACTTATATGTGTGCAAATCCCATCTTCCGTTCTCGTACCAAGCACGTGTAAATTGATTATCACTTCGTTCGAGATAAAGTTCCTTCTAGAGACATTCAAGTTAATTTTATCTCTACAAAAGATCAACTTTCAGACATATTTACTAAAGCTTTACCTAATCCTAGATTTTCTTTTCTTAGAGACAAGCTACAAGTTACTATTATAGCATGTGCTTGAGGTGGAGTATTAAGAGTAGTATTAGGACTCCCTATCATAGTCTTCCTGTGATTCTCTCTTGTATATATTCCCAATTCAATCTGTACAGTTGTAATTACTGTTCATCTAATACAATTTATACAGTTTTCATCCCCTTATTCTCCCTCTTCTTCAATTTTTGTTCCCAAGATTCAATCTATCAAATATTTCAACCACTTTCATCTTAATTTTTGAATTTAAAAAAAAAAATAAAAATTAACCAATCACCCTCAAAGCAAATATGACGAAGACAAGGAATCATCCACAATAATGTGTGTAAAGTCTCTCTTTTTACCAACCTCTGAGTAGTCATCATCTCAAAAAAGTTTAAATTATCCAAATCAAGCCCTCTTAGCACCACAAAACATGTATACATAATAGTACTTCCTGGTGGGAACCTTGGAAGCTGTATGTGGTTAGTTTTTCCAAGAGATTTGCTGATGCTGATCGAGCAGATGGCACATGTATCATAATCACTATATATGTACTTATATATATATATATATATATATATATATATATATATATATATATATATATATATATATATATATATATATATATAGGTAGATGCTCATATGCGGTCACGGCCTTAGGTGAGGCGGTGAGGTCAGTTTACAGTCGTTGATCGAAGTTAATCTAACGGCAGCGACATATTAGTTGAATTAAGTAAAGTTTTTCGCGTTTTTGGTAAGTGGGGGCGTTTCAGTAATTTAATGGGATGGGGACGTGAATGTATAAAAGACGGTTTATTTTGTGTGATTTTAAACACGGAACGAAAGAGAGATCAAGACATCGTTCGTGCTCGCGTCGTAATTGGAAGAAGATCAAGATCGCGATCGTGTTCGTGATTGCGTCCCAATTGGAATTCGGAGAATATCGCTGGAGATCACAATCGGAAGTTGGACGAGATATCAGTTGCGTTTGCAATTACAGATTATCGCAGTTGGGAGATTATTGAGGTTGAGTGATGGAGCCTGGTATGTTTTGAATTTCTCATATTTGTAGTTTTAATTTGTCTTTTGTATTACTATGTGTCTGTTATGATTTGGAAGTTTATCGCATGCTTTTTTATGGATTTGCTGCGTATCGATGTTGACTATGTTGCTGTGTGTTGTTTTGTGATTACGGTTTACTTTTTGTATACTCGTGGTGCATATATTATTTGATGATGTGTATGGCAGTATTAGATTTTATGCATGTATAATGTGCATGTAGGTAGGGTTATTCGTGTGGTATTGGATAAGTTGTGGTGCTTTATTAGTTAACATGTGGTGTGCAGCTGATGTTTTGCAATCTGGTGGTGTTTGTGGAGAAGGCAGTGGTGGTGTTTGTGATAACTCAACTGATGGTTGTGGAGAAGGCAGTGGTGGTGTTTGTGATGAAGGTAATCTCATGGGTTGTATGTTGTGCATTATTTTGAGGAACGTCACACCCATTCGATGTGTTCAATTATTGCTAGGCAATTTTTAAAGGTGAATCGTAGTCTCGATGCTGGGCACCAAATGTTTATTGCTAGTTGTGTTCGGGCAAATATTGGGTCTGTTCAGTCATATAGGCTGTTTAAAGAGATTGTTGGTGAGTATTCCAGTGTCGGGGCTACAGGTGTGGATTTTAAGAATTTCAAGCGTGACCTGATGGCGTACATTCTAAATGGTGATGCTCAATTATTCATAGACACGCTATTCAAGAGACATGAGTTGTGTGAGGCATTTGATTTTGAATATGATGTTGATGAAGGTGATCAGCTTTCAAGGGTTTTTTGGGCGGATGCAGTATCTAGGAAGAATTTTGCGTTGTTTGGTGATGTTGTTTCATTTGATGCTACATACCGTACTAACAGGTTAGTATTTATTTTTATTGTGCATGTTGTATTTGTCTGTGGTGCATGATTCCATACCTTATGGTGTGTCTTCTTAGAAGTATGGTGTTGATTGCTTGTTGTGTTGTAGGTATAAGTTGGTGTTTGTTCCATTTACTGGAATTGATAACCATTAGAGATCCATCACCTTGGGTGCTGGTTTGCTTACAAGGGAAGATGTAGACTCATATGTGTGGTTTTTGGAGAAATTTAAGAAAACTATGTGTCATGACCCTATATGTGTTGTTACTGATCAAGATCCAGCTCTCAAGGTTGCTGTTGCTCGCGTGTTTGGTACATCAAAACATAGATTTTGCATGTGGCATATAATGTGTAAGGTTGGTGAGAAGGTTGGACCAATTCTATCTAAAGATGAAGTGTTTAGGAGGAAGTTGAATGGCATTGTCTGGAACAAATCACTGGACTCCAAGTCATTTGAGGAGGCATGGAGTTGTATCATGGAGGAATATGGTTTGGGTGACAATGGTTGGTTTCGTTACTTGTTCGAGTCTCGTACATATTGGGCATCCCCATATTTTCACGACGAGTTTATGTCAGGACTGGTTAGGACAACGTCTCGATCAGAGTCTCAAAATAGTTTTTTTGGTACGTTCTGTAATGGTCATTCTAGTTTGGTTGAGTTCTTGGTGCATTTTGGAAGTGCTGTTGGTGCGCAGCGTCATGCACAAGCAAAATTGAATGCTGATTGTGAATCTTGTTTTCCTGTTTTGAAGACACCATTGGCTTTGGAGAAGCATGCAATGGATGTTTACACCATTTCTGTATTTTATGATGTTCAAGTAGAGATTTGTGCAGCTTGTTATTCGTGTCAAGTGGTGTCTTTGTGTTATTGTGATGGCCATGTGTCATATGGGATAAAAGATGGTGCCCAACGGGCATGGTATGTAGAGCTAGTCTTGTCTGATTATACTGCTACATGTTCTTGCAAGATGTTTGAGCGGACGGGGTTATTGTGTAGGCATATTTTTTTTTTGTGTTTAAAGATCGTGGGCTTGAGAGTATTCCTTCTAGGTATGTGGTGTCTCGGTGGACAAAGGGTGCTTGTTTGAAGCCAATATTTCATATTGATGATACAATTGTTGATCAATCTTCTAAAGTGGAGAATGTTAGGATTTTTACTAATCTATTGTGGTCTGACATATATGCTTGCGTGGGCTTGGCCGATGGTAATATAGAACGTTTGTCACAGCTATGACGTGTTATTTGTGAGCAAAGGCAATTATTTCTCCAAGAGGGGAGTGAGGATAGCAGTGGGGTGGTGGCTGGTGGCAGCAAACAAAGTGTGATCAATTCATTTTGTGCAGATGTGTCTCAGGGTTCAACAGTGGAGGTGCGTGATCCTATTCAAGCTAAGAACAAGGGTAGCGGTAAGCGGTTGAAGAGTACAAGGGAGAAAGCTGCTAGCAAGTGTGTAAAGCAATAAAGGAAATGCCATACTTGTGATGAATATGGTCATAATAGTAGGACATGCCCTTTAAATGGTTAGATACAGTTGTGTAGTTTGATTTGGGACATATATGTTTTCACAGTTGCGTACAATTCTTATAACACATAGTTATGCATTTTATTACAGTACTTGGTGTTTTTTAATAAACAGTGTGGTGCATTTAAGAATGTCAGATGTTTTTATATTAGAATGGTGTGTTTTATTCCGTTTTGTGGTGCATTTTTATATATAGACTTATGTTGGCTGTAATATATTGTGTGGTGCATTTTATTTCACATGTTGGTGTATTTTGCAAGTAAAAAGTGGAATGGTGCATGCTATTTGTTATAATGGTGTTTTTGAGGTGTCCTTTTATAAAATGAAGTGTATGCATAATAATACTGCATTTATAGCAATGCAAATGGGTAAGCCATTCACAAGTACCCATCACAAAAAATTGTTTGCCTAGTAGTCATATGGTCTATGCCATGCCATCACAAAAAAATATTTACATGATTGAAAGTCTTCCTAAACACCAAACTCTGCTGCCTTCTGTATGCTTATTTCTTTCAGTTCATTCACATCTGAGGTGTTCAAGGCAGCCAAGTACCTCACTCGTAACTTGTTCAATTGTTCTTTGTTGTTTTTCTGCAATCCACAATCCCATTCTTCAGCTGACTGTCCACGGAAGGTTTCCATATGCCGCATTAAAAAGATGCCACAATCCTTTTTGTTATGAGCATCTCTCCAAGGCATCTTCATTATCTTGGATTTCAGTTTCTTTACCTTCTCACCTTTGTATGCGGATTTCTGTTCGATCAACATATTTGCAATGAATTTTTGTTGTATCAAGGAAGCATACACCAATATTAGTTTTTTGTGTCGTTGTGTATTAAATATATATAACCAGGTATTGTTTAGTGGGTTACCAGATTGTCAAGCACATATCCGTATTTGTCCTGTTTCTTCACAGGTGCTGAAGAGTTGTCAATGATGTCAAACTTTTCCATTAGTGGGCTAATAGACAGCAAGTAGTAGTGGTTGGATGCCACTATGAGAAACAGAAACTGTCATAACAAAAACACACCACATGTGTCATAATATACACCACTATATGAGTAATAATGCACCACAATTAGACAAATACACCACTTACGTATACAACTTTGTGCCACACGATGTCTATAGCAATCGCCTTGTCTTGCAGATACTTTTCTTTGAATCTTTCGAATCTTAATTTTTCATCCCCCTACGGGTTCACAACTGTGAACAGCTGCAAAGTTCAATGATGCAGTTGTTAGATTTGTAGGGGTTTTACAGGTGTAGTTACTTTTATATTATTTGCTTACACTTGTCCAGGTTGAAGCAACGAATTTTGTAGACCCTCTCTCTCCTTCACGAATGTTTAGTATGGCCGCCCAAGCATCAACTATAGATACTGGAATCTCAGTATCTGGCGCCATTAACAACATATCTCTCCAGTAGATTACCCGTCCTTCATACCTGAATAGTTCCTGCTCCCTGGTAATAATGTATTGTATAAGCAACAAAAATATTAATACATCATTATTAAATCATACACCGAAGTTATAGCAGTAACACACCATTAGAAGTTAATATTTCATTTAAAGAGAATACACCAATATATATATAGAGATATACACTAATAACTATTGAGTATCACACAAAACCTAAGCAAACTAATGTGACCACCTGATGTGTCAACACAGACAACCATATAAACACACCAATAGTTATCAAATAATGCACTAGTTAATATATGATAATTATACACCAATATTATTATACAATGCACCAAATATATCTTAGAAATACACCAAGTAGAATGTGTTGTGCTTACAGTTCTGGGTTAGGGTTTTCTAATACCCATTGTCTGATTGATTCCTCTGTTGAAGTTATTGGGGCTTCCAGATCAGTTGCATATATTCAGGCCTTAGGTCTGATTGGGCTGTTCCCTCTAGCTGGTCTCTTTCCTTTGTCCAATGGTTGGGGTGGGGGTGGTGGATCTGAAGCAGGCCCCTCTTGAATTTTGTCTGCCGGTGTGACCTGTAACATTTAGATGTTAATTTTTTTTTCTTTTTGCCACGTCGCCACTTTAATACAGTGCATTACCTCATCATTGTTATCAGCAGGTGCATCTGGTTCAGCACTCTGTCCATCTTGTTGTCCTTCAGATGCTTCTTCACCCTCATTCATGTTCAGCTCTACTTCCTCATTTTCTGCAGCCTGATCAATGTTTTGGTAGTCTCGTGCAATATCATTCACGTCTGCCCATTGTCTATTTTGTTCATCTTGTGTCAATCCAAGGCTGAAAGATGGCATATAATTTAGAAAATTTCTCTTGTTTACTGCACGGACAATCTCATCTACTGCCTTCAAGAACTCAGGGTCACTCCAGTAGGCATCCTCTCGTTGAGTAAAGGTCAGTTCTCCATCATCTTGTGCTCTGAATCCAAGCATTTGCCTAGCAGATTCAAACATCTGTTTGAATGTATCATGCTCCAATACTGCTGCAAGTGCATTTTCAATTAGCTTTGATATTCTCAGTAGACTCTGTGCAATTGACCTAGTGTGGGTGGTAATCTCATCAACAAACTCCTGTACATGAAACACTACAGTATAAACACACCAATACATATTGTAATATACACCAAATATTTATAAAAAATACACCACAGTCAGATAATGCACCATATTACACACAAAATGCACCAATTACCATTGCAGTGGTTGGGTTACCTGTAATCCTTGTGGCAGTGGTGGGGTCTCTTCTTGTGGTGGGGGTGGGGGTGGGGCTTCACAGTGTGTTGTGATCTCCAGTGGTAAGGCAGTATCAACGCGTCCATATCTAAATCCTCCAGACTTGAGCTCATCCTGTTGTCGTTGTCGGAGCAATTTAAATGTCCAGCTATTCATGGCAGGGTAGCTTCTTGGGACAGACCTCCGGTAGAGCACCACACGTCAACATAGAATACCTGCATTTGGTAGTTTAGATTATTCATAGGGTGATGTGAAAGTAATTACAAGCTTGTTGAGTGTCTATTTACCGTTAGATAAACAATTGGACCTCCAAACCGTCCATCACAGCTCTCCAGCCATGCCTTTTTGCTTGCAATGAGTGAATTGATCAGCATTCTACACCAATTGAGCCTCTTGATGTTGTCAACTTGACGCAAGTTGTCAATGTAGCTTTGGTTCACATAACCATTTATCTGTGGCTCCACCAACACACTCATAACAAGTAGTGCAAAATGCCGTTTGAACCATGGGTCAGCAGCTCTCAATGTCAACATTTTTTTAGCCATCTTGCGTGGGGTGATGCGGCCGTCAGCCCTTCCAAAGATTTTTCTCCAGTCTGCCAGGAGATCAGATACTGCTTTACTTTCCCTCTTAGTGATTTCTATGTCTCCAAGCGGCAGTCCCAATGTCACAGCAACATCTTCTTCTGTGATCTGTAGTTTTTGGCCATTTTGCAGATTCAATGTGTTGCTCCTTGCATCATAGTTTTCAACCAGCCACATCCCCAGTTTCCTTGGAAGGTTTGTGATTTTGAGGTCAAGAATCCTTCCCAGCCCAATGTCTTTTATACTCTGGCGTTGTTGTTTGGTTAGGGCATTAATGGGTTTTGTTAGCCGTGTTGGCAGTGGCCTTATCTTTAGGTCAGTATCTTCATTCTCTTGCTCCAATGTATCTATTTCATCATTTGAGCTGTCATCAACTTCTTGTTCATGCACTTCTTCATCTGTCTCTGTTTCATCTTCTATTCTGTCAAGGAATGTCATTGCTTCTTGTTTTCTATGCCTCTGTGGCTTTGACGAGTCTCCTTGGTCTAATGCCTTTCTCTTGTTGTCTGAAATACACAAATGGTAGGAAAAAAATACACCATGCATAAAAATTAAACACACCACAACACTCTTTACCAATATTCAAGTTCCAAATCCCAGAAATCACCAATAATAAATGATATATACACTACATTGATGTTCACCATAAAACAAAACAACACGTAATGAAATGCCGAGCCTGTAATGCTCAAAAATACACCAACTGTAGGATAAATATGCACAGTGTACAACAAATAAACTCACAACAAATTTTTCACCAGTATTCGAGTTATACATTACAGAAAACACCAATAATAAACGAAATATACACCATAGTAATGCTTATCATAGACAGACAACACGTAACGAGATACAACAAATTCATAATATGAAATACACCAACGGTAGGATAAATATGCACTGTGTACAAAAATTAAACACCCAACAGTTTTTTCACCAATATTCATGTCACAAATACCAGAAAACACCAATAATAAACGAAATATACACTACATTAATGTTTATAATGCACAAATAACATGCAATGCGATGCCCTAGTCTGAAATGTTCAAAAGAATACAGCGATGGTAGGGTTAACATGTTAGTTGACACATTGAAGTTAAATATTACAGAATACACTAATAATAAACGAAATATACCATTGCATGCTCGTTGCTTGCCTTTGTTCGCCATTTGTGTGTTTTGTAGCGAATCAGTGTTGTAGAAGACGATTCGTGTCCCTCTCAGAACGCGGTGGTGTGTTCGGCTATAGTCTCCTCGCTGTTCGTTGTTGAAGTTTCTCGTCGTTGCAGTGGTTCGCCTCGCTTTCGTCGCCGGAGCAGGAGCAAGTTGGAGAGGGTTCGCGACTTCAGGATTGTGAATAAGAAGATGGGACGGGGTGTTTACTTGCAGAAGTGGAGAAGTGATCTGTTCGAATTGAACGAATGGACAATTTTTCCCTCTATGTCCCGGTGATCTTTAAGTGAAGCGCGAAATCATCTCAATTATGGTGCGTTGGATTGGACTTGATCAACGGATGGAAAATGACCTCACCGCCTCACCTTAGTGTACAGCCGCACCTGATCTTGCCTATATATATATATATATATATATATATATATATATATATATATATATATATATATATATATAGGCTGCGAATCTTGTGCAACCCCTATATTAGATGAGCCCATGAGCCCTTTGTAATGTCCATTGATCTTATTAAAATGGATGGCTAAGATTGTAGTTAATTTAGGTGGTAATTAAATCTATTCCACAACCACAGGGATATAAGTGTAATTGGTGATTGTTAATAATTAATGCGTGATTTATGATTGGAAGGTGAATCATCCCATGCATTGGGTTCTCCAACCAAACGTAATTGCTTCTCAGCTTTACAATGGCTGATGCACGTACCCTGGCGTTACCAAGAAGCTCTGAGTGGAAGAACTAAGGACGCTAAGTGCATAGTGAACACCAACGATCTCCGGTGACCCCTTTGCAGGTATGTGTGTTCCTCATGTATTGCGTGTGCGTATTCTGTCAGCTCATTGTCTCTGGGCTAAAAATAAGAGTGTGTGGCCCGCGCAGTGTAGGGGTGTGTGGTGATCGTTGGGGTGGGGCGTTGTCGTTAGATGGGAGCAGTATAAGTTGTGTGCTGTTTACCGCGCGTAGGAGTTATTGTATGTGCATATTGGGGGTAATGATGGCTGACCGTGGGGGAATAAGGTACAAGCCGGTTGGTGCATAGACCACTCACCGCTGAATGAGTTGAGGGGTTGGGAGGGGTGGGATGGAGGATGAGCGTACAGAGGACTCAATCATCTTAAGGTTGGTGCGTAACACAATGTCAGAGCTAGATGTAGATGGTTGGTGCGTATACAGCTCAGAGCTAGTGCGTGCAGACTGGCAACATTTCGATTTGTACATTTTTGACTGTTTTTTTTTTATCCGTATTATGTATAGTTATATTGTGTAGAGTTAATAAATGTGACATGTGTGGCATGTGCTCTAGGTATGGAACAGGCGGTTGATGCGGATCATTGTGTCATGGGGCGTCGCCGAATGGGACACAGTTTTGGTTACCGGAATGCGACCAGACCATGAAACCGGTAGTAGGGCAGGTGTTTGCGACTTTGGAAGAAGGGGTTTCCTTCTACAACAACTACGCCTCTGTGAGTGGCTTTGATGTGCGACGAAGTTCAGACAAAAAGAACGCCCGTGGTGCGATAACGAAGAAATAACTTGTCTGTACCCGTGAAGGTTTCAAACAGCCGAGACCATCCGTGAGCACTAGCCCGGGACCAGTGTCCGAACCCAACCGCCGACGTCCGTCGAAACGAGTAGGATGCATGGCCAGGATTGTGTTTAAGAGGAATACTGCCGGCAATTATGCAGTGAGGACCTTCGAAGAGAGGCACGCACACTGCTTGTGCGTTGAGAGCTACAAACCATTCCTGAAGGTCAACAGGAAGCTTGATATTGGTCACCAACAGTTCATAACGAACTGCGCAAAGGTCAACGTCAGAGCAAGTAAGAGTTTCCACATATACGCGGAGCTAGTTGGGGGAGTAGAGAACGTGGGAGCTACACAGTTGGATTTCAAGAACTACCGGAGGGATGTGTTGGCATACATGCACTTAGGGGATTGTCAGATGGTCCTGTCCAAATACCTAGATATTAAGGGCGATTACAGTGACATGTACTTCGAATACGAGGCGAACGAAGTGGACCAACTGACACGAATTTTCTGGGCGGATGGGTACGCACGTAGACAATACAGTGCGTTTGGCGACGTTGTTTCGTTTGATGCGACCTACAAAACTAATAGGTACGTCATTGGACATACGTTAATACCGTGACAGTTTATATTAATTTCGCGATGTGACTCATCCCATTTTAATAGAATGCATACGGCAATGTCATTGCGTCGTTGGTTTATGCATTTGTTTGATGTTGTGTGTGCATTACGTAGTGTGTGTTTGGTCTGTGCAGACGCCTGGTCTGGGAGTATGTGACATGTGCCTCGCGTGACTGGTATTTGGCATGTGCATACGCCTGGCTTATGTGCTTTTCCCGTATGAACTCGTCCACTAATTTCTGTCTGTTTTTTGTGTCCCCCTCTTGGCAGGTACAACCTCGTTTTTGTCCCGTTCACCGGCGTCGACAACCACAAGAAATGTGTTACATTCGCAGCAGCCCTAATCTCCCGGGAGGACGTGGACTCCTACTTTTGGGCATTAAGACACTTCAAGATCGCTATGGGCGGTGCGTCACCTATCGCAATGACGGATCAAGACCCTGCAATGAAGGTCGCGGTCGTGAAGGAATTCCCGGATTCTCGCCACCGATATTGTCTGTGGCATATAATGACGAAGGTGGGGGACAAAGTAAGCCATGACTTGGCCCGGAACGAGGAGTTCCGAAAGGAGCTGAATGCCGTCGTTTGGAACGACACCGCGACAGCTGATTATTTCGATGAGGCATGGAGCAGTGTTATTGAGAAATATGGGCTGACTGACAATGCGTGGTTCAAGCGTATGTACGATGAGCGCGCATCCTGGGTTCCTGCATGCTTCGAAGGTGTTTTTATGGGGGGGCTGCTCCGTACTACATCCCGCTCCGAGGCCGAGAACAGAATTTTCAGAAGCAACACTAACAAGCACATATGTCTCACTGAATTTTTCATCAGGTTTGAGAGTACGGTCAGAAAGCAGCGGATAACCCAATCGGAGCTTACCGGCGCAAGCAATGCACAGACCCCCCCCCCCCGTTTAAGACACCACTGCCGATCGAACGAAGGGCAGCATCACTTTACACTTTAACTGTGTTCTACGATGTCCAACATGAGATCGTGGCAGGTGTTTTGATTGTCGGGTGCGGTCATGCGCCGACGGTGGCGCCGTCACCACCTATGTGGTAGAGGATGAACACGCGACGCGGTACACGTTGACTTTTGAGAATGCTACCCATACGACCCACTGCCAATGTCGACTGTACACAAGGATAGGCCTATTATGCAGGCATGTGTTTGCTGTCTTGATGTATGAGCGTATTGAGAACATACCTCCTCAGCATGTCACCCCGCGGTAGACACGCACTACCGTACAGCATGCACAAACCGAGGGTGGGCAGCCAGTGTCGGAACGCTTGACATCGTCATCACGTAGGGATTCAGAAGAGAGTAACGTGGTAAACATGTTTTATAAATGCTTAGGGCTGGCACAAGATGACCACCAGAAATTGCATCACCTCGGTGAGGTTCTCGCGTCACTAGAAACTCAGTTGTGCGAAAATAGCGACGAACAGGCTGCTGTTGCGAGGGAAAACGGACGATAATGGAGTCCTACTGTGGCGCACCAGCCCCTGAATCAGTGTCCGTGCACCCGCCCCCTGTGGTTAGCAACAAGGGGTCAGGCAAACGACTAAGGTCTGCTAGAGAGATTGCCATGAAGGGGCAAAGCAAAAAAAAAAAAACGCACATGCAAAACATGTGGTTTTGCGACTGGACACAATAGCCGAAGCTGCCCACAGAAATGACTACCGTGATACCATTTATAATATCTTAACCGGCGTTACAAACCCGTATTTGATGTCCAAACTTTTGCTACTTAAATTATGAACTCCTTTGATCTGGACTTAGTTTAGTGAAAATGTCGGTTGCTTGGAATGAACTTGATATTACCATATGATGCATCTACCGCCCAACCCCGCTATAAAAGATTATTATGAAATAAAATGAAATCTGATTATTAATATGTTTTGGTCACTGCCTGTGCGTAGTCCGCATGCGACTGTGCATGACCGACAACTGCATGGTTGTGGTTGCATACCTATCCCTATGTAATTGTTCGTTCATTATTTTATATATAAACTAATGATGATGGTTCATTGCATTTTATATACTAACCCGCTAGCTAGCCGGCATGTGCGTGTAGTGTATGTGGCATGTGCACATATGTACGCAATGGCGCATCAATGAGACTGCATGTTATGCCACGCTGGTCTGTGAGATGTTGGTATGTGCTCAGGGTGTATGAGGCGTGTGCGTGTTAGGCAAATGATTGGTCTGTGCGCTGTAGCCATGTGCGTGGGGTGTATGTGGCATGTGCACATATGTACACAATGCCGCATCAGTGCGTGTGCATGTTAGGCTACGCTGGTCTGTGCGAGGGGTGATATGTGCGTGGGGTGTATGAGGCATGTGCACATATGTGCACAAAGGGCGGGACACTGCGTGTGCGTATTAGGCAACGACTGGTCTGTGCGCTGTTGGTAGGTGCGTTGGGTGTGGTGTATGTGGCATGTGCACATATGTACACAATGGCGCATCAGTGAGACTGCATGTTAGGCCACGTTGGTATGTGCACATGCCACATCAGTGCGTGTGCGTGTTAGGCAAATGCTTGGTCTATGCGCTGTATCCATGTGCGTGGGGTGTATGTGGCATGTGCACATATGTACACAATGCCGCATCAGTGCGAGTGCATGTTAGGCTACGCAGTTCTGTGCTATGGTGATATGTGCGTGGGGTGTATGTGGCATGTGCACATATGTGCACAAAGGGTGGGACAATGCGTGTGCGTATTAGGCAGCGACTGGTCTGTGCGATGTTGGTAGGTGCGTTGGGTGTATGTGGCATGTGCACATGTGTACAGAAATGGGTGTAACAGTTCGTGTGCATGATACGCAACGGCCAGGCTGTGCATTGACGGACTACGTAAATGCGCTGGCAGGGTAGCTTGTGCTTGACAATCCTTAGGATATACATGTGCGTGTACATACATCGTTTGTGCGTAATACATGCCTGCCTGTGTGTAGATCATGCCTTATGGAACAAAACAGTATAACCGACCAGTCATAGCACCTTAGTGTTCGCCAACAAAAGATAACTTATAAGTTATAAAAATACCTAGAATCCCAAACATGGCATAACACAAAAAAAATCCTCTAATTTAACGTCATCAAATTCTTGCGAAAAAGTCATTCATTAACAGAAATAAATCAAGGAGCATCACCAACAGGGCTGGACACACGTGCAATAATCGATTTCCGGTGGGCGTTGCTATGGAACATCAGAATATCCGCCATGAATCGAACGCGTAGAGCGCTTAATGCGCGTGCGTCTCCCCTACGGAGACCGCAATCCCATGACGCATACGGCTGTCCCATGTGACTCTCCATATGTCGCATCGCAAACACGCCACAGTCTATTTTGTTGGTAGAATCGCGCCATGGTAGTCGGACCCTCCGCGGGATCAGCTGGGTGACCTTCATAAACAGCGCGCCTACTCCAGCATCCTCGAAGAAGATGGACATCAGCTCATGCTATAAAAATGAAATCTCATCAGCCAAAACAAAGACATTTAAAACTAACAACACACTCATAAGTATATACGCCCCCACATACCACAACCCCGGGCGTGTGTTTATATTTCGCTAGTGAGAGATCCCCTGCCGATGAATTATCAATGACATCCAGCAGCATGCGCCTAAAGTCCACTGAAATGACGTAATAGTGCCCAGCGTGGAGTATCGGAAAAAGAATCTGCATACCATTTGAATAATTGTTGCACCGGACGCACTAAGGGGGTAAAAGGGACGCAACTACCGGATCAGCGCTCAATATATACAGGGGAGAGCATCACTTACAATGTCAATGTCGTCCCACGCGCTGTAAGGAGAGCCCTTCAACTCGTCCACCATGCTCTCCGTGAACCATTGCAGTCGCCGCTCCCATGAAGCCTACACATCAACCGCGGTGTACAACTAACACAAATATAAAACACGTCACTTTATTATACCATTATCCAACCCGCTTCATTTGGGTGAAAATAGCTACTGGTATCCTTACCATTGCGGTTGCAGACACGAATAATCTGGACGGTGAGTCCGCGGCCTTGAATCTCTCCCTGGCATTCAACACGCACGACCAAACGTTTATTACGCCAACCAGCACTTCGTTGCCCTCCAACAGTGATACGAATTTAGCCCGACGTGCAGACCGTCCCCGAAATAAAAACAACTCCTCGTCTCTGCACGGATCAAGAATACAAAAGTGTGTGACCCCCACCCCAGTTACACGTTAGAACAATATACACAACAACGTTATTGTTACTTACATGTCACGGTCGGCGGATATAGCTAGCCAGTCATACACTGCTTGCGCATCAGGCCTGGAGCCGGGGAGGGACAGCGCAGCCCGTGCGCGTGTCCGATGGTTATATGAGTTCAGATCTAGTGTCCTAAGTGCGCGTACGTTAGGAAAATTCTGTCGGGGCTGTTTCGTTGGAGCATGACAGTGTGGAGGACTGGAAATCGCGGCAGACGGCTTGGTGGTCGGTAAACGTCGCTGCGAGGCAAACAAAATATACAACATATTAAGTATTAATATTATTAATCTAATCGTACCAAACTGAACATACTGAACATACCAATAGCGGGGTGTAATGGTTTTCTGCATTATCAATGGCAACCTCACGCCGGCCCCGTTTCGATACTCCCCGGTGAGTGCCATCATGGCCAACTGTGGCAGGGGCGCTGGGAGTAGATAGCTTAGTCGGTTTTGCGCCTACCTACAAAACAACGTAAAATGAAATGAATACTGGTGATGGGAAAGGAGAAAACACTCTGATCATGCACATGGCCACCGTGCCCCCCCTGCGCACACACATGTACCCTAACGCACAGACCGTGCGCGACTGATAGCTACTGCACAACCGCGTAAAATTATACGCACACGTTAAACATCTCTGATGCACATACCTGGTCACCAGATGCTTCGCATGCACACTGCTCGACTGTCTAGATAGCCTAACATGCACACGCATTAGCCCCAGACGCCCCACGCACTGGGCACTATGCGTGCGTGCATAGACGCACGATACACCTGTCCACCCCCCACCCCACATTCTGACTCGACGCATCGGCCGAGCCTCCCATGGACGCACAGACCCCCCCCCCCCCCCCCTCTTTTACTAGTAGGTGCACACGCCATTGCTTACCCGCGCATATATACAGCCATCATGCTTGATATGCACACGCTGTCATGCGCGCATCTACCAGAGCAGCAACGCACAAGCCTGCACGTTATCCTATTTTGCACAAAAAAGGGTCCTGTCCTCGCACCATGAAAATATTACTAAACCCCCGCCCCCCCCCCCCCCCCCCCCCCCCCCCGTGCATACCACCATACACAACAAAAAATAATATCAGTCATAGGGATGGGGGTAAAAAAAGTACAAACCACATATACACGTTATAGACATGCCAGAATATTTAAAACCTAATAACGCCTAGTTTTTCTACGCCGGCGTACCACCTTACTTACAGCATTCTTACTACCAGCTCCAGCCCCCCCGTCCTGCGGTGCACTAACGTCCGCGACCGCGCACTGACCAACCGCTGCAGACTCGGTGGAGTTATGCTGCGCCTCCCCGTCAACCTCGGGCGGCCGTACTTCTTCAGCACCTTTCTTCTGTTGAGCAGCGATAACAAACGCATCAACCGCATCTAAATTCACCGGGTTCGTCCACATCTCATCATCGCTTAGCAGTCCGGTGCCTCGCACTTCAACAGGAATTGTCACACCGGAGGATCCACCCTCGTCCGTCAATCGCATGAAGGCCCGGGCAGCAACCAGAAGCCTAACAAAGCCTTCCGTGGGCCGGGGGAGGTCGTTGTGCTGTTCCATGAAATGAACCATGTCCTCTAAAGCATCAGTTAACATGTCGGTCTTCTCAACATATATTTCAGCATCGGTCTGCAGAGATGAAACTCATTTCAGTAGCGCATATATATCACTTACTACTGCGTGCTGTTATGGCCCCATATGCACATACTACTGCCCCCTGTAAACACAGACCACATCTACCAATACCCCCCCCCCCCCCCCCCCACGTATATACAACGCACAGATGCCGTAACCATCCACACAGTATACACCAACCCCCCTCCCCCCCCCCCCCACCACATGCAAAATACTATAAAAATCTATATGCACTTACTATGCCCCCCCCCCCATTTTGGAAACACCTAACAATTTACCTTTGCGGGAACATCGACCATGAGTGGATTAATCTCCCCCTGTGCATCCAACCCCTACAGTGCATTTTAAACGAAAACAAAAAAATTAGAGAGTATCGCAAAACAACAGCATAGTGGAATGTGACCACCAAGGTACATATTTTTGCCAATACCTCCGGGATATACTGGCCAACAACCTCGCCGCATCCAAATCCACCAGCCCTAAACTCAGCAAGCTCTCTCTCCTTCAACAACTTTGTAGACCACCCCCTCAAAGCTGGCATCGCCCGGGGCACAGTCCTCTCCCCGTGTGCCAACCTATCAACACAAAGCAGCTGGATGTGTGGGATCTGTTAGTGACTACCACCAAAAACACACTAACCAACAACAAAAAATAAATCATATATGCACTAAAAACATAACCGTACCAGTAGGAATATATAGGGTCCGGAGAATGGTTGGTTAGGTTTCCCATTCCACGTACGATGCTTTTCTACCAGACATTCAATGACGAATTTGCACCAGTTCAAGTTTTTTATCTCCTCAACGTCTTCGAAGTGGTGGTACACCAGTTGATTCGCGTATCCGTTCATCATTGGCGTGGCCAGGGTACTGATCGCCAACATCGCAAAGTGCCGCTTAAACCAAACTCCCCCCTCCAAATTACCTTTTAACTTCTTTGCAATCATGGCCAGTGTGATGGTGTGGTTGGTCTTTTCGATTTTGGAACGCCACAACTTCAAGCTATCACTTATGTCGTCCTTCTGCCTTTTGATGATGTCAACCTCGCCACGCGGCAACCCCATCACATATTGCACATCAGCCTCGGTAACTGAAATGGTCGCGCCGTTCTCAACCCGCAATACCATGTCCACCGGGTCGAAGTTCGTAAGTAGCCACCTGGCCAACGGCTTCGGGATGTCCTTCACTTGGAGGTGTAGAATCTCCCCCAACCTGATCTCCCCAACAGCTCTACGCTGGCAGGCAGAAAAACGCTTGATGGGCTTCACCAGATGCTGCGGAGACGCACGGATCTTAAGAGGTGGGAAAATTGCATGATCAACCCCGTCGGGCTGCGCAACATCTTCGCGCTCGTTGTGCTGCACATCGTCTTCGCCCTCATCATGCTGCACATCGTCTTCGCCCTCATTGTCTGCATCCTCTGCAGGCTGCCCACCCTCTACCCCCTCGTCCGGCTGGGCATCATCTGTTTCATCGTCGGGCTGCGCATCTTCTCCATCTCTAGCCGGCTGCGCGTCCTCTATCTCAGTATCCGGAGCCGGATTGGCAGGACCTTCTACTTCCAGTTCGGGCACATCTACGGGCGCATCACCTGCATCTGCCGGCTGCCCCCCCACTTCTACTGCGAATAATGACAACTTAACAAAAATGGAAACAACCAAAACGACACAACAAAGATAGCAACAACTTAACACATTTAGCATCTGAGCACACTTTCAACTCCATACAAATAAAGCAATTTATACATCTGTGCATAAACATACCCCTCCTGCCCACAATGTAACCTCTCTGTAAATAAAATACACAACGAAACTTACAACACACAGACAAACGCATATCGCGCACACAACTTGGTATAGTTAGCCTCTAAGCACAATGCTAACTCCATGGGGCTTCAATGCACATACCAACTGCATATTTGCACAGACCTGCCCCCCCCCCCCCCCCCCCTTTACCTTACAACCCACGCAACTGTGCAAAATAATATATGTGGCGAGCTTCAATGTACATACCAACTTCATATTTGCACAGACCTGCCCCAACCCTTACCTTACAACCCACACAACTGCATACAATCAACAAAACAAATTCCCACATGCACAATGCTAATCGGTATGTACACCCCCACAAAAAAAAAAAAAAAAAAAAAAAAAAAAAAAAAAATTAAAAGACACAGTTGGCAAAATCAAACAAATTGATAGGTCTTTGCACATATCACCCCCCCCCCCCCCCCCCCTCCCAAAAAAAAAAAAAAAAAAAAAAAAAAAAACCTAACAAAAACTAATTAAAATACACACCTAACGAACACACCCCATATTATACCACCAACGCACATGCCTCTCATACCACTGCACAAACCCCACGTATGCATATTTGCACCGACCTGCCCAAAGCCTAACTTTGCAACCTACACAACTGCATACAATCAACAAAACAAATTCCCACATGCACAATACTAATGGGTATGTACACCCCCACAAAAAAAAAAAAAAAAAAAAAAAAAAAAAAAAAAAAAAACTATTTAAAAGACACACTTGGCAAAATCAAACAAATTGATAGGTCTGCGCACATATCACCCCCCCCCCCCCCCCCCCCACCCGCAAAAAAACAAAAAAAAAAAAAAAAAAAAAAAAAAAAAAAAACCTAACAAAAAACTAATTAAAATACACACCTAACGAACACACCCCATATTATACCACCAACGCACATGCCTCTCATAGCACTGCACAAACCCCCCGTATGCCCTACCGCCCTTACAGCTCAGACAAAAACGAAAATAGATTCTTCGAAAATAATTGTACTGTCACTATGCACCACCCCCCCCCCCCCCCGGACGACCACTACATTGCACCGCCTACCTAAAATTTTTGACTGTTTGTTACCCAAGAAAAAAACCCCCAATGCTTCGAAAAAAAAACGAACAGAAACCCTAGAAATACGAAACCTACATCGGATTGCAAGTCCGACAACGCCGACTGGCTGGAGACCACCGTGGAAGACTACTCCGTCGCGGCACATCATCTGACACCAATATACACTAACCCCCGGTCCCCCCCAACGCCCCCTGCCTCACCCACATCGCAATATGACACCAGACCCATCCATACGAACACCCCCCCTTCGATTCGGGTGAACCCTGATAACAGAAAACCCACAGAATAACAACCAACGCAACTAAGAGATGATGGAATACCTGGCGCATGCACTGACGAGTTACTCCGGAGACGCTTGGACCGACGGAAGCGCAGACCAGCCATGGCGAATACACCGGGCGGCGACCTTTGAGAAGGGAGACTGACAGGCGGCGAAAGAACTCTAACTTGATGTCTACTCTGTTACGCGATAATGACAGCCAGTGTGTTTACCAAGAGTGACCATATACCAACGCACAAATGACAAGAATAGCCCTAAATACTCAAGCACAGACACGCGTGTTTAAAACTAATCTGGACCATCCATAAAATATATATATATAGGGATTAAATTTGATAATGTTTTGCCTGACTTGTAAGATAATTATTGGATCAATTAGGATACATCAAATCATCATTTTCAAAAAAAAAAAAAAAAAAAAAGGATACATCAAATCATCAAAAACTGATGACGTCTCCTATTGGGGCCAATTATTATTTCTTTTTTTAATTTTCTTTTTTACACTTTCACTTTTCGATTGCCTTCAACTTTAATTTGCATGTTCCACTTTTAATTTTTCAACTTAAAAATATATTTTACTTTTATTAGTTTAAAATACTTTTGGATGAAATATGTATAAGTGAGGATATTCTAGACTCAGAGTTGAATGCTTTTTTTTTAAATGATGATTAAAAACCGAAAAAATCAAAGTCGAGAACAAAAATTAAAACGAAAATGGCATTATAGCCAAGTGACTAGTACTGAATTAGTTCTGTTTTTTTTTTTTTTTCCTAATCTTTTTCACTAAATATTATCTTGTATAATTATATTGTATGTAACTTATATTTTGTATCAAGCTACCAGGACAAAAATTTTCAAAAAAATTCATCATTTATCGCGTGACATTATAAGTATATTCATTTTTAATGCAATGTGAGGTTGATCAATTTAGGATAATTAAAGAATAAAAAATGTATATTTTATTAAAACGGCAAATAAAAAGTATATAACACCAACACCACCACTACCACTACCACACCACTACCACCACCATCACCATCATCAACACTACCAACACCAACAGCACCACCACCACCACCATCACCACATATTATTATTATTATTATTATTATTATTATTATTATTATTATTATTATTATTATTATTGTAACAAATAATATGTATATTTTCAGAAAAATGAACCAAAATATAATTTCTCAACTTTTAATCAAACAAAAAAAATATAACTTTTTGACATTCAGTCAAACATTAAAAATTAAAATATTTTTTAAAAAATAAATTATTTTTTAAAAAATATTTTTCAAATTTCCAAACCGAGCTT
The DNA here is from genome assembly GCF_001879475.1 of Ipomoea nil. NCBI lineage: Eukaryota > Viridiplantae > Streptophyta > Magnoliopsida > Solanales > Convolvulaceae > Ipomoea > Ipomoea nil. The sequence continues at coordinate 521,195 of NW_017619528.1, forward strand.
AGTATAAAAAAAATGATACAAATATTGGGCAGCAAATTCGCGACCAAAAGGGGCAATTCAGTATGGCTCGATCCTTTTTGACACAGTGAACAATGTAATGGTTTTCCAGCATATTATATTGATATATACCTCAAGAAACCTTTGATTGGGGACATCATTGTTTTATTTGCAAATCTAATCATATCCATTAAATTAAAGTTTTGTAATTAATTAGAATCACTGAAAAGAAGCATGTCTTTGAGTAAAGACACAGATCTTTAATTTCCTGTGTGTCTATATATATATATATATATATATATATATAGGGAAGGGATCAAGTGCGGGTAGTGCTTCCCGTGCGGGTGTGTGGATGAATGCACATTAAGCATTACATTGGCGCACTTTAAGTACATAACACACGCACATTAAACACACTAACAAAATACATTCACAACACAAACTCATGCACCTTAAGCACAAAAGTCACACATCTTAAGCACAACCCTCACACACCTTAAGGACAAAACTCACACACCTTAAGCACAAAAACACACGCTGTAAGATTTTCACTAATAATATATATTGTATATTATATATTGGGGCCTTAATTAAGTGGTGCAAGTTGACTAGGCTTATTAAGTGGTCTGGTTGGACTTAATAACTAGTAGTTGTTAGTCAACCAAACTCTGTGCCTAATATAACCTGGATTGATGGGATACAGGATTATGGATTAGTTAGCACATTCAATTACGGTACTCAGACCGCTCAGTAGATACCAATACACTATCTAGGGTTCTGAGTCAGGTCTAAGGCAAAACATGGCTGACGGTCTACCGTTAAGAGGCAACACAACAGGAACATCAACTATGGCTGGAGATCAACACGGCTACGCTTCCGATATCATACGAGGTCAGGTTTCTCGTATACTATGGTTCATATAGTTAGACTATTGTATATCTAACATTTGGTATCAGAACCTTTATAATCTCTGCCTGGTGGATTGTTTTGCCTAAAATCAACAATCAATTTGAATATATATACATTAAGTTCTTGGTATATATTTTGTATATTAATTCTATGAAATATGCTTATATCTATCTGGTTTTTTGATATAATAATTTGTGCATATTTCGAAAGGATTATATTTGGACTGTTTGGAATATTTCCAGCATTAATAAGCACGATTTTAATTTCTTTTGGATTATGAAATAATCTATCGTGATTGGAACTTGCCATGACCGGATTTTGGCCGGAAAATGGGGTGCGATACATTCTCCGGTTTCAGTCTCCGATTTGCGTTTTTCGGCGACTCTTACTGATAGGAAACGACGTCTATATATTAAAAAAAAAAAGGTTTCGTCGCTTTCTAGTTTCCCCTCCGATTTACCGTCCGGCTATGCTGCTGCTTCTTCATGTTTCTCCCGTCGGCGCCGTATGTGGTAAGTTTTGTTTTGGCTGAATTAAGTTGGAGAAGGTGATGGATAGTTCTTGGGCCAGATTCAGACCCATTTGGGCAGACTTGGACTCTTGGTCTCATAAAAGTCACATTGGGCATGTTTAGTTTTCCTTGGCTTAATTAAGTTTTTTTTCCATCACATTTAGATTCTTCTAGCCAATTGATTAAATTAATTTATTATTAAATTATCTTTCAATTTTGAACAAATATTAAGTATTGAATTTGCTATTTGAATTTTAATTTAATATTGAGGTTTATATTAAATTGCCTTAAGTATTACAATTTATTTAGGATATATGGGTTAATAATAAATTAATATGCAAATCCAAACATGCTACGTATATTCATAAATTATTGTTATAATTATACATTCTTAATAGCATGTATTAAGGTTGGATTTAGCATATTATTAACTCATAAATTCTTTTTTAAATATCATTCAATTTTGGATCCTTAGGCCAATTTTAGTCATTACAGCCTATTAAAGGTAGCTTGTTTTGGTTTCCCCTTAATTTTGAGCACATTTTAGTTTTATGTGTTTCTGGGACTTTAGAACCTATTCTGAACAAGCTATTTGGGACCGATCTTGGGTCATTAAAGTGTGGATCCCACCTTTTTTTGATTGATATTTTAATAATAATTATAGCTCCTTATAACATGTTTATTAAGTTTTAATTATTACTAACTACCATATTTTGGTATTCATCGTTGGTAATAATATTAAGTTTTGGGTCTACTTCAGTATTAGACCATTTTTCATCCATGTTATAATTCATTGAGGACATTGAGGTTTATGAGCCTAATTTGAGTGATTAAGTGCTATAATTATAGTCTTAGCCTATTTAGAGACATTTAAGAATTCAAGGATTTAATTCTTATTTTGGCCATTAAGAATTACAAACTATTGTTTAAGTTGATTAATTTTTAATCTATCAATAGTTTCAGGGCCTTAATAATAATATTAAGTCTTTAATTTTATGACAAAAGCAATATAGTTATTATATTGACTGTATAATGGTAATTTGGTTATTACCTTCACTTCAGTCCCCCTAAGTATCATAATAGTCATGGTTAATTATTATGCGGTAAATTGAGATTAGTATTTGGCATCCCTTAATAACATTTTTGTCTTTATTGTAATTATTATGAATTGACATTATTAATTACTGTTATTCAGTTTAGGGGGGGCTAATCTCATTTTATTACTTTTCATAATAATTATCATTTAATGGTAATCTGCTATATTTGGTACATTGGCATGGTTACCACTTCATTTTACATGACTATTAATGTTGGTAATTAAGTCCTACCAATAAATTTTTTAACGTACCATTTGACGCTGCATCGAGTTCATTGACACCGATAGTGAAGATTGGGAGAATTCTAGAGTTTTTTCTTCTCTTGTGGATCGTCATCGTTGTTAGCGCAATGGGCAGATGCGGTTTGCATCATTAAGGTTAGTCATTAATTATCTTTTATGGTTATTATTGATAATTAGTGCTAGAGTTACGGTCAACCGCTAATTTGGACTAGTCACATATTTTATCTTTAGAAAAATGAAAACATTAAAAGTGCATTACCATACTTTAGTTTGTCATTACTAATGTTAATAGTGATTATAATGTTACTTATTGCTATTAATAATTAGTTAATTAATGATGACATTAATATTGTTATGGTATTCAGTTATGCACCTTGAACTGTTTCCTAATAAATTTATGTGACAATACTCCAGTTCAGAAAATAATCTTCTGGACATTAATATTTTTCGAACTTCAAATTTTATTAAGTTTTCAAAATTTTATCCGAAAACGGTTATAAGTGTTAGTGGTTTTGACCATTGTTTTTTCATATTTAGTCTACTACTTAATGTGATAATATTATTATGGCTATTTATTGCTATTTTGGTTATTTGCAATTTTGCCATTAATAATAATAATATTATCAACTGGGTTATGGAGAGTGATTTTGAATCAATTTAGTAATCTTGAAAAAACATGTTTTCTAGGCAATGACTATTGCCATTAATTCCATAATTCATTTAGTTTTTTGAATTATGATTTTAGTTCTGATTGCCCATATTTGGTTAAGTATGAATAAATGAATATTTGGTTTAAATTCATATTCTTTAGTTGGTTCATACTTTCTAGATTGTTTTATGAATTCAATCACATTAAGTGCATAATATTAAGTTTAATTATGCAATTAGGGTTTGTGAGATTTTGATTTACAAATGCTAGCATATCCTTTTGGTTTGATATTGTTTGAATTTGTAAATTCAGTTATTTCTCATAAATTTGATCTTTATGCATTCAAACATTTTGTCATGGGCTTACAGTTTAACAAAATTTTAAAGTATATATCCAGTATATTATTATTCAAAATGTTGGGTCTCTTTTGGTTTGAACTCATCGATGTTTGAATATTAAGTTTATACTTTAAAATCTCATATTGTAAATTGCTTTAAGTTATGCAATTTATTTGGAATATATGAGTTTAATGCTTAATTTTATGCATGTCTGTCCACCGCATAATATTATGTTTTTAAATTATGCAATTTTATTATGCCTTTAGCAATGCATACTTTGAAATGGAATTATATTAGTTCCTATTTAAGTTGGACTTATGCATAAACTTTAGTCGCGGTAGTGCTGAATTTAAGCACGTTTAGTCCGCTATTTTTAGTTCACTATTTAAGCTTTAATCATAGGTGAATCCTACAGTTTTCTGGTGTATACCATACAGTTTACTGGTTTATACCCCAAACAGTTATACATTAAGTATATATGAATCGGTGAGGCATACTAGTTTTAATGGCCATGACTTAAGAACATCTTGTGTCATTAGTCTCCTTAAATTGATACTCTACTTAAGGAATTGTTTTTCAGTGAGACTTAGTCTCTAACCGCCTTTCCTTGGAGTATATTTAGATTTTCCCATCATAATCTGGTATAATCTGTTTGTCAAAATTTTAAGTATTCCTTGCCAGTGTGATTTGATTTCGGTTCATTAAAGAATAGCCAAAACATCTTTAATTTACTGAAGTCTCTTAAGTTTTCAATCTTGGTTAATTAAGGAATCGCTACAGCATATTCAGCTACCTAAGATTGTTAAGTTTCAATCACATAAAGTTTAGGCAAGAATTTGATAATTGTCTAGTGATCTTATAATTTTAATTTGATTTTGGAGTAGCCACAGCATCCTTAATCTGTTAAAATTATATATTAAGCGGTTTATTTTGATCACATAAAGTTTTGGACATATCATTTGTGATTAATTGTATGTAATATGATGAAATTTATCCCACAGGCAATTTCTTTATATTTATATAATTAATCAGGATGAAATACTGGACTACGGTCATAATTTAGCCCACAGGCAATTATGTATCGGAATGTAGTTCAGTAGTTTTATCAGTGACGATAGAAATAAATCAATTTATTTGATAACTTCCAATTCTATCATGGAGTTTAATTTTATGATGTAAACTTTAGATCATATTTCTTAATTTGCCCACAGGGATTAAGAAAAGGAACATGATCTCTTAAGTTTATTATCGTAATGATATCAATGAATCTTATTGACTAAAACTTTAGCCTACAGGCAAGTTTTATGTCATTTGATTCTTCAACTCATTTGATAATGGTTTCATCATAAATAAATTTTTCAGTTGGATCTAATTGAGTAAAACTTTAGCCCACAGGCAAGTTTTATGTCACTAGATTCTTCTGGCTCTTTAGTAATTGAGATAAAATATTATCATAAGGGTTTCTTAATTGGATTTAATAGAATTAAAACTTTAGCCCACATGCAAGTTTTATGTCAATAAATCCCTTAACCCATTAGATAATAATTTTATCACAATTCTTAGAATTTATAAATTTAGTTCAATTATAATTCTAAGTTTCATGGTTTGCATTGGCAAAACATGTTATTCAGTCACTTCCCAAAATTTAGTCACTTTTATTAATTAATCCACAAATCTTGCTCGGTTTTTCGGACTAACTGTAGTAAGTTACGTGATTTGACATACATCTTTTGGATTCCATTAATAATAAAATGTATCTTTTGAGCCAAATTCTAACTTGGTTTTGGAAGGTGTATTTTTATTTTAGTATGTCCAACTATGGTGGGGAATTATATCTTCATTATTTAGTTGGACTTTAATTGGAACCAAAAATTGATTATTTAGTATGTCCAACTAATGGTGGGGAATTATGTCTTCATTTGTTAGTTGGTCAATAAATCAATTATGAGTATGTATATTATTATTAAGTTCATTTTATTAATTTCGCTGAAGAATGTTTTAATCAGTGGGAGTGATCATTTAGAAAAAGATCATTAAGATAATCCACTAAAGTTTATGGATTTTAATTGGCTTCATACGTTTCAAATTGGATTGTATGTTACACAATAAGTCCATAAGATTCCACAAGTATTAATCTTGAATTTGTTCATATAAATTCATAAGTTCAAATTATTGAACATTTGGTTGTGCAACATATTTATGAAAATGTTGTAACAATATTATGGAATTTATTAGAACAAAAGCATTTAACTTGTGGTGCACTGTAATTTAATAAATTCTTCAGTGATTTAATAGAGTCTTTAGTTTCTTCAAAATTAATCCAGGGTCATTTTGGTTTGTAAGGCTCAAAACAATTTTGTGAGACATATAAGTAAGACTCATTATGTTCAGTTCATTTAATGTGAACATTGAAGTTATTTGGGAAGTTATGGTGTATGTTTAAGATTCCAAATTTATGGACTTAAGACGTTTGGTTTATTGTCTAAGTTATTGGAATGCTTCTGTGACTTGACTATCTTTTGGCTATTTTTGATGAGTGGGAGTGACAGACGTGTCAACTCCAAGCTCTTAGACGTTAGAGATAGTACTTAAAGTTAACTTATAAAGAAGTCATGGAATATAGTTAGCATTATGCTAACATTAAGAGATCTCTACTTAAGGCATGCTTATAAAGTTTTAGAGATCATACAGTGTACTCTTTTGTACAATTTGGATATGTTTTCTCCTTCAGTTGTGCACATAATGTATTTTGAGAAACATCCCTTAAGGTACCGAGAATAAACATAGGGTTTGTTCATTAAGGACCTAAGTTGGAGAATTAAAATGCATGTGACCATAATGGACACTACTCTGATTAAATAGAGGACATGTCACTATGATTCGTGTATTTTGTTCTTTGGTGAAGGTTGTGCTAGTACTTGCACCAAGTGGGAGAATGTAAGATTTTCCCTAATAATATATATTGTATATTATATATTGGGGCCTTAATTAAGTGGTGCAAGTTGGCTAGGCTTATTAAGTGGTCTGGTTGGACTTAATAACTAGTAGTTGTTAGTCAACCAAACTCTGTGCCTAATATAACCTGGATTGATGGGATACAGGATTATGGATTAGTTAGCACATTCAGTTACGGTACTCAGACCGCTCAGTAGATACCAATACACCATCTAGGGTTCTGAGTCAGGTCTGAGGCAAAACATGGCTGACGGTCTACCGTTAAGAGGCAACACAACAGGAACATCAACTATGGCTGGAGATCAACACGGCTACGCTTCCGCTATCATACGAGGTCAGGTTTCTCGTATACTATGGTTCATATAGTTAGACTATTGTATATCTAACACACGCACCTTAAGTTTTAACAACAATTAACATTAACTACACGCTCACGCACATTAAGTACAAAACTCACGCACTTTAAACACAAGACTCACCCACATTAAGTACAAAACTCATGCACATTAAGCACAAAACTCACGAGTGTGCTTAAGCACATTAAGCACAAAACTCATGCACATTAAGCACATTAAGTACACACTCACGCACATTAAGCACAAAACTCACTCACATTAAGCACAAGACTCACGCATCTTAAGTACAAAACTCACGCACATTAAGTATTACACACTCACGCACATTAAGCACAAACATAATGCACATTAAGCACAAACCTCACGCACCTTAATTACAATACTCACGCACATTAAGTACAAAACTCGCGCATTAATCACCCGCACAACCGCACGGGAAACTTTCACCCGCACTGAAACTTAAACCTCTCTCTCTCTCTCTCTCTCTCTCTATATATATATATATATATATATATATATATATATATATATATATATATATATATATATATATATATATATATATAGGGTTAGGTTCCTGGGAAAATATGGCTTCTCGTGTGGTCGATGCGGTTTGCACCATTTGGTATGCACAAATGTACCGCACAGTGTTCGAAAATACACCATTATGTGTGGTGCATTTTGTAGCATTTCATTGTTGTGCATTTTCGAACACTGTGTGGTGTATTTATACATACCTATGCAAACCTCACCGACCGCACGGAAGCCCTGTTTTCACTTGATCATTTATATATATATATATATATATATATATATATATGTGTGTGTGTGTGTGTGTGTGTGTGTGTGTGTGTGTGTGTGTGTAATATTTTATATTTATACTTTCTTTCTAATATACAAAGAGTGAAGTATTTTGATTGTATTTGAGGTGATTTAATAATAAAGAAAAAAAAAGTGTTTCTTTTTACATTTTTTTTTAGCATGATGGCATCGAAGTCGGATATATATATATATAGTTACATACTCACTTGAAAGTCTATTCATAAGAGAAAATAAAGAATAAATCTTAGTCACTCATTTAAAAAAATTTAATGAATCTTGTGCAATTTAAGAAAAAAAAAAATACAATCATATTCTGGTTATTTTTTCCAACCTAGAAATTGTAATTTTAATACTATAGAGCATATTTAAAAATAAACCCTAAACCTAAGCCAAAAAAATGTAAAAAATGAAACCTTAAATCAAATTAAAAAGAGAAACACTTAACCAAACCAAAAAACTAAACCATATAATAAGTTTTATAAGGTGAACTTTAAGTGCACTACATTTTCAAATTAGCCAATTAAATACGAGGCATAGTATTCAAAAATGTACCATAATATTTAAATCTAAATCGTAAATATTAAACCCTAATCACTAAAAATTAAAACCATAAATCAAACTAAAAAGGGAAAATGTTTCTTGTAAAAAATGTGAAAAAAATTTATTTATCCATTTGGATTGATCAAAAGTTGAAAATAAGGGGAAAAGAAATTAAATCAAAGTCGAATCTTAGTAATTAATTATTATAAACTTTGAAGGTATACTAGTTTAAGAGGATATGCAAAAGTACACTCAATTTGAAAGCATCATAACATATCCACGAATGTATGGTGAAGTTTTTCTTAGTACACATTCAAATTTTATAATTTTTATGAAATTACAATTGTGTCCCTTATATTTTCCAATAAGCATTCTTCTCACCTAAACAAGCCTTTAAAAAATATGATGTCACTGCCATGGAAACTGAAGTCTTAGCTTCCCCCCTCACCCCATATTGTAAGGCTTTGGATTCATGTGCATTCATGATTCATGCATATATAGTTGGTGTACCAGTGTGCTGACAATTTCCATAACTTTTCTTTTTCTTTTCCACCAAACGCATTGCCTTTACCAAAAGCTAGCCATCCATGTTCTCCTCTGAATCCATATCCATCCCTTTCTTCTCCCCTTGGCCCTGGATATACCATTTGAAAGCATAAAGATTGCATTGACCAACTAACATGCTTGCATGGGACATCCCATGCTCTTTCTCCACTCTTCCACATATTCACTACTACATTCATCTTTCAAACTCTATTAGAAAGCTATCTATACCTATCAATACAACCGACTAAGCTAACCATAATCACATACTAAATCAATTGAAAAGGACTTGTTAGATACATCTGTAGTCCACAGAACGAGAAACCTGACCTCGTAATAGTTACAGATTCAATCTCCCATTTGGGAGAGCCACTCCGTGCCACTAGACCACAAGGTCATTGGCATGTAATAGGTATTTAATCCGTATAGTAATAAATATGTAAATATTTAGGGTGTGTTTGGTTTACAGGTTTAGCTTTAAGGAATGGGTATGAAAGTGATTGATATTGTTTGGTTGATAGGTTTTTAGAACACTACTATGGGCTTTAAATACCTGCGTTATTGAAAAACCCATACCAAAATAAAATAAGGTCAATCGTTATACCGTGCACCACGGCGCACATAGCACTGTGTGCCCTGCACCTCCCAATACGACGTCATTTTGTTAAGTTGTTAAAAAAAAATCCTCTGTTTCGAATGCACATAAACTCATAACAGAATACACATAATCTAACATAATACATAATACACAAACTCTTAACATAGTACACATAAATTATAACATAATACACATAAACTCATAACATAATACACATAAACTCTTAACAAAATACACATAAACTTTTAACATAATACACATAAACTCTTAACTGAATACACATAAACTCATAATACAATACACATAAACTTTTAACTGAATACACATAATGGGGTTTGGTTAATATAATACACCTAAACTCTTAACTGAATACACATAAACCCATAACACAATACACATAAACTTTTAACTGAATACACATAATGAGGTTTGGTCTATTCGGACGGACGGAGTGACGTCAGCAAGAAACGCGCGCGTTTTGTGCCTGGGCGCACATTGCTATGTGCGCCGTGGTGCACAATATAAATTGCCAAATAAGGCTATCATCCCTTTTCATTCCCTTATTCCTTCTCATCCCCTTTGATTAATGTTTTTAGATTTTTTTTTTTATTTTTTTGTTCATATTGGTATTTTAGATGTATTTATTCCCATTATAGGATTATACATAACCAAACATTATTATTGATAATCATTCTCATTCCACCCTACTACCAACCATACAAAATACTTTTACTAAAATGCATTATCATTACTAAATATTTGATACTCATTCCGATTCTGATTCTCCTGTACGAATCAAACACACTGTTAGTATTTCCTTCTTGTGTCAATTTACGAAAAGAAAATCAATAACTTCATATAGTTAACGATAACATAGTTCATTCTCTCTCTTACTCTTTTTTCTTCTTTTTTAATTTTTTAATTAAAGGTAGTCTAATTTATTAATTCATTTTTTTAAAGATATGATTCAAACCAGCCTAGATACAGTACCTTTTTTAGAGCTCTTTTTGTTAGTGTGATCACATGCATGGCCTGGGAAGTACCAATCAATTCAACATATTTATATTTATAAATATAAGGGATAAGGGAAAACTTAAAGGAATTTAGTTTGAATATGAGAATTAAAATTAGTGTGTTTAATGATATTTACTGTGTTAATACCCAGTCATCCTTGACTATAGTATGTATGTATTTTTTTTTATTTAATCCTATACTATTTTTTGTGCTTAATTAGGTCATCAACTTCGATAGTTTTACCCACTTGAGTCATTGGTTATAGAATTAAGGACTAAAATGAGAAAAACTACTATAGTCGATAACTAAATTGGGTCAAATCACTATAGTCGAATACTAATTTGGATAAAACTGCTATAGACGATGGCTAATTTAGATATTAATAAAGTGAAATTACCAATTTATCTTAATAGAGGCCTCAATTGAGTAAAACCATCAAAGTGGAGGACCTAATTAATCACAGAAGTCATTTAGAACTAAATCGAGAAAACTCACTATAGTCGAAGACTAAATTGGGTATTAACTCGATATTTACTAGTTTATTTGTCCCGCAAATTATATCATAGACTAGGGTCCACCATACGCATTGTAAACCCTGATTCAAATTATGTATTAACAGTTAAAATATTAAGTACATTCAGTTAACATATTTGTACCTTAAGCTTATTTACATGTACACAACTTGTTAACTGCAATAGATACATAATCTATTAATTAAAGATAGATAATATATTAACTGTATATACATAATCTAAATAGAGTCCACAATACGCATGTAGGACTTGGTCCACCCTATAACAATTGATTTGTTTCCAGCCGTTGTTATACAGTGGATCATGGTCTACACATCGTTGTGTGGACCATGCATGGTCGTTAAATGAAAATGTATAATAGTAGAATTAAAATGATATTTTAGTGTTACTATAATGAAACTAGTGTGTGTGCAAAATGAAACTAAAAAAACAGAGCTTCTTCAAATAAAGTATATTGTCAAATGAAACTGTAGTATAATTAAAATGATACTTTAGTGCTGCTATAATGAAACTAGTGTGTGTGAAAAATGAAACTAAGATCCAGAGACATATAATATAATATATTATCAAATGAACTTGAAGTGTAATTAAAATAATACTTCAACATTACTATAATTAAACTATTGTGTGTGAAATATGAAACCAAAAAATAGAACTCATGCAATAATATATATTGTTAAATGAAACTGTAGTAGAATTAAAATGATACTTCGGTATTGCTATAATGAAACTAGTGTGCGTGAAAAATGAAACAGGAAAATAGAACAATATTTTCAAATGAAACTGAAATGTAATTAGAATTGAATATTTTCTTATATTGTTGTGGCATGGACCAAGGTTCATACTGCATTGTGAACCCTGATACAAAAATTCTGTACCTTCAGTTAACACATTTTATACCTACGATTAATAGTTTATGTACATGTAAACAAATAACTTGATAATTGCTGACACATAATATGATAGCTACATGTACAGAAACTATCAACTACAGGTACATAATGTGTCAACTATAGATACAGAATCTGACTTGATAATTACTGAAATATAATATGATAACTACTGGTACAGAAATTATCAACTACAGATACAGAATGTGTAAACTTTAGATACAGAATGTGAAGGTTATTTTTAGACTAGGGTTTACAATGCAAGGTAGACCCTGGTCCATGGTATGATTTGCCACTACATGGACCATGCTCCGCAGTAAACAGTCATTATACCATGGACCATTGTCCTCAAAGTTTTGTCGGCCATGGTCCGAAAAAGTGTTGTTTTTTTAAGTAAAGAAACGGCTGCCGTTACATTTTAATAGAGCCCGTATTCTTTGAGTGTTCATAACAAAATAAAATTGTCTCACATATTGTGTTTATATTATCAAATGGAACTGTAATTGAATTTGAAATGGTACTTTAGTTGTGTTGAAATGAAACTGAATAATATGTCTCACATATTGAGTGTATATTGTCAAATAGAACTGTAGTTGAATGGAAATGATATTGTAGTTGTGTTGTAATGGAATTACACTGTATATAAAATGAAACTGAATAACAGTTTCACATATTTGAATGTATATTGTCTAACGAAACTGTAGTTATATTGAAATGATACCGTAGTTGTGTTGTAATGAAACTACAGTGTATATAAAATGAAATTGAATAACAGTTTCACATATTTGAGCGTATATTGTCCAATAAAACAGTAGTTATATTGAAATGATACTGTAGTTGTGTTGTAATGAAATTACAATGTATACAAAATGAAACTGAATAACAGTTTCACATATTTAGGTGTATATTGTCCAATGAAACTGTAGTTGAATTAGAACTATAATTTAATGGTGTTATAATAAGACTCCAGTGTGTATAAAATGAAATCCAATAACATGTTTCATTGTAATAAGACTATTGTATGTATAATGTCGAATGAAACTGTAGTAGTGTTGAAATGAAACTACAATGTATATAAAATAAAACTGAATATGTTATACAAACAGAGCTACTTTATGCGGAACGATCGGGAACGAGTGCCTGTCTTTTCATTAAAAGAAATGGCACCGTTTGGACCGTAGTCCACAGTATAATTTGCCCCACAGGGCGATTTATATCATGGACCAGGATCCACATAGCATTGTGGACTCTAAATCAAAATGACATAGTTCACAATTAATACTCCTAAGGTACATAATTTCATAACACAAGACACAAAAATCACAATACAAAACACATACACATGTCATATATTTACTTATTTTTCAAATGTGATTTAGCTACAAAATTTGTGTTCATAGGCACTGAATTTAACAACACAAGACACCAAAATTCATAACATAAGACATAATTACTAATTTGTTTCAATTACAAAATTTATACTCTTAACGTACAGAATTTAATAACACAAAATATAAAACTCACAACATAAAATACATACATATATACATTAAGTTCATAGTGTATTGTTAACCCTGGTCCGGACCAGGATTGGTTTATATAATGCTAATAAAGTAATAAACAATTTGTTCATAGACACAACTACCCGTTTTGTCGTAATCCTTTATCCATTCTCAATTCTAGCATTCTTCTATAATTGTTGCGGCTATTATCTAAATTTGAGTTGATATTTTAGATCAGAGAGAGAATACCCACATTCATAAAGTAAGATTGAACATTCATCTTATGGAATAGATTGGTTACATGGCTGTTAGAAAAATAAAAAATAAAAGATTTATGATATAATATATAGTCTGAATACAGATCAGAGATTTTATCTATGCCCTTCTTTACAGCTGGTGGATATATAGTGTTGAGGTGACGGTCTGAAAATGATTGTTCCGACTAATTAAGAGACTGCACTGCAGTCTTCTTAATTATGTATTTTGTTGGGTTCTTAAGAGTTAAGCAAAATCATAACCTTCAAAATCCAATTTAGATTTGATACATTTGTGTGTTAAGTTGGGTGAAATTTGCATATAATGCATGGTGTTCATGCACATACTAATTGAGTGTTTAAAATTTGTGTGTTATTTATTTTTACTTTCATTTTTATTTTATAAATTTGATAAAGTTCGAGTTTTAATGGGTGATTTTTTTTAAGCAATAAGTAAAACTCATAACCACTATCTAAATGCATGTATTGAATGAATAAACTTCATGTTGTGATCTTAGTCGGCAAATGATTGCATGGAAGTAAATCAGACTAAGTTAAGATATTTAATTTGAGTCTATTAGGATTGTAACTTTGGATAATATTATTACAATGCCACGTGAAGATCACTAACATACCATGCTTCAATATTAAATTTGTCATTTTCTCTCTCCTGGTTTTGTGGTCTAAGGCTGACAGGCTCACCACAGAATTAGGTATAGCCTCCGCAAAGCGTGAACGGTGTTACTGTAGTTCGCACTCTAATTAACGAAGCTGGACACCGTAGTTCGCACTCTAATTAACGAAGCTGTCGCCTGTCTGTCTGTCTCACCCATTATCTCATGTCGTTCAGCCATAGATAAAATTGGCGCACATCCAACGGCTAAAAATGGAGCCATGGAGAGGCATTAAATTAGGAATTTATGCATTTATGGTTAATAAGGTACCAGGGTTTTATATAAAGTATAAACTATGTTAATCTGCTATTATAATTCACAAATTCAAAATTATTGATTTTGACTAATTTCCTAATTCTTATTCTCAAATCTTGTCTAGTTGTTAATTTTTTCTGAATTCTGCTTATCAGCTTATATTGTTTTGTTGGGGGAGATTAGGGGAGACTGGGATTGGGAGTATGAGATTCAGCCTTCAAATAATTAAATCTTCAAACAAGTTACTCTATTGACTATTGTTAATCTTTATTGCAAAACCATAGAAGTTTTTTTTTATTATTTTTTTTTTTTTGGAATTTTGTTAAGTTGTTGAACTGTTATTTGTTGATTGTTGATGGTTGAAGTTTGGCTCATTGAAGTTTATCATTATTCTTATTGTGATTGAATTTTAATTGCAGTAATGTAATTGTGTTTGAATTGATGAACTCTAATTGTATTTATGAGTTCTAATTGCATTCATTTATTTAAGACTATGTTTTTTTAGCATTAATTTTATAATAATTATAATTATTTTATAAAATGTTGCCTAAAAAATATTTATCCGGATCTGGGAGTGAAAATATAAAAACAAGAAGAAGAAGAAGAAGAAGAAGAAGAAGAAGAAGAAGAAGAAGAAGAAGAAGAGTTAAGCAATTAGTAGAATCACAAAGAGGAGCTATGAATAAATCCTTTATATAATAAAGCTATATGGTTTGGAAAATAATTAATGTTACAATTAATGCCACAACATCCTTTATTATAAAAAAAAACACAACATTTAAAAAATAAAATAGCTATATATTATATAATCATATAAAAAATATACTTTTGAAAAATAAAATAGCTATATATTATATAATTATATAAAAAATATGTTCAATTAGAGTTTAAATTTACAGTTTTACACATACAAAATTTGAAATTTGTTTTCCAAATGTAATTATCTTAGTTATTATTTGTATTGTGAAAATTATAATATAGATAAAATACAATTAAGAATAAATCAATGTAAATATGTAAATTATCTCTATAAGTTTATTTGAATATGCACATAATTAGAGATTATATTAACCATACAAAATTATAATTATAATTTTAATTGTAATTTTGTATTCTATAAAAATAATAAATACTTTCACCAATGGAAGCTCAAAAATATTATTATATTAAATAATTTAAAATATTTTAATTTTTTTTATTTTTTTATTTATATTTATAATAACATAATTTTTTTTCCGTGCATCGCGCGGGTGAATTACTAGTTTATTAAAATAGTAGAATCCTCTAATGAGAATTTGGAGAGATTAAGTGTAGATAATCTTTGTAAATCTCATGAAAATTAACCAAGATCATATTAATTAGGATATAGCTAATTTGAGTGAACATGATAATGCGATAAATAGTAGTCCTTTGAGCGAACATGGTAATTTATCAAAATGAATATAATGTTGAAAATACATTGGTTGGTAAATAATTTGTCACTTATTTTGATATTTATGACCATAGAAATTGGTCTAATCTTGATAATAAATAAAGAGATAGGGAGAATTGTAAAAAATGCCCCTCTATAATATGTCAATTATTAATGTCACCCCTGAATTATGAGTGGTGTAAATGTTGCCCCTTA
>NW_017619528.1:542500-672069 GCF_001879475.1 Ipomoea nil
CTCTTGGTGAAAAGTCAAGGATACCCTTACTAACCTTTAGAAAATGTAAGGAACAAGGGAACTCCCCTCAAAGCTCAAGGTACAACATAGCTTTGAAGTTGACTAGTCAAATACTAGTCCTCGAGTATTAAAAATCAGGATTTTAGGAATTAATTCTTCAAATAAAATAGGATTAATTATTCAATTAATCCATGGATTGAATGTGGATTTTTGGGGTGTCACATCCTCTCCCCCTTCAAAGAAGCTTCGTCCCCGAAGCTTGGGTATGACGAATTAAAAGCAAACGGTGAAAGGAAACAACATTGTGACAAGAAGTTCAAGAATAACTCTCTTGGTCAAAGACTCCAAAAGAACTCACAAGGATTCCAAGGCAAAGAAGTACTCCAAAGCAAGAAAGAAGGCATTTTAAATTCAAGGATTGGCAAGAGTTTAACAAACGGATAGATTGAGCATCAAGAACTCTAGCCTCAACACAACCACCGACTTCTAGACAACAACCAAGAACAAGACAACTAACTCAAAACACCAACTATCAAGCTAGCTAAACAACAAGGCAGCAAGCAAAAACAAGCAAGCACCCAAAGCAAGCAACAACCTACCACCAAACTAACAACGGCTAAGAAGGAAACAACAAGGAAAAAGGCGAACGGGATTACCACATCACAAGCTAGAACTCCTCACTCTCCGACTCTTCGGCCTCCTCAGACTCCTCTTCGTCTTCATCTCTGCGGCTCGAACTGGCTTCAATCTGATCCAGCCTCTGATGCACTACGACGAACTGTGCCTTCATAAACGCGAAGCCTTCTGCGATCATGCTGTTCTGTTGACGAAGCAAGGTGACAACGCGCTCCTCAAGTGCCATGACGTCATGCTCCCTCTTCGTGCGAGCTTCTTTCCTCCTCCGGTTTTCCTCACTGTCTGAATCACTTTCTTCAGCTTCGGCGGCTTCCGGTTCTCCCACTTCTTCTTCTTGGTCTACTTCCTCCTCAACTTCTTCGTAACCGCCCAAACTCTGGACTGCGAGGCTCAACTTCCCGGCATGGATTCCAAGCTCAGCTGCTAACTTCGCCCGTTCATCAGGTGCTTTCCTTGCAACCTCCTCAAGCGTGATGTACTCACCATCATCCAACTGGAACAGATTACAACTCCGAAGATTGGTGGCATCCAACACCATCTTTCCCATGGCCTTCGGAAGACAACCGTCCACACTAACACCCTTCCTAACCAAGATCCAACTCAACACCATCCCGTAAGGTATGCTCTTACGATTGTGATCCCGGCAAAACACCATGTGTTGTAACATCAAAGCAGGCAAGTTGAACTTAACCATGTTCTTGAGGCAAAAGGCAAAGGTGCGCTCCAACTTACCCAACAAACTGCTTTTGTTGTTATTAGGCAACAAAACAATTCGACACCAACATCACCAAGATCCCTTGCTCCGTAGACAACCACTTCTTCTCCGGCCTAGAGGCTTGAGTGAAACCACTCGTACGGCCCAACAGATAGCTCAAGTAGTCCCGGTACCCCATGGTATCCGTACTAATCCAAGAATGACCACTGTACTGAGCCACTCTGGTAGCAGAAAAACTCAACAAATGAGCCAACCTCTTTTCAGATAACACAACCTTCACACCTCTCACCTTAGAAATGATCTCAAGCTTATCACCTTCCTTTGTCACAACCATGTGACGATAGAATTCCTTAACCAAACTCGGGTAAGTCTCGGCCCTTATGGCGAGAAACCCATCCAACAAACCTTGATACCTAAGCATATCCAACAAGGAATTAGGAAAAGATTCCAGATCAAAAGCTTTACCTTCAAGAACGAGGTAATGGGCATCCACCCATTCCGCTTTCCTAGCCAAACTTGATCTTCTAGGCATGGCAAGAGATGACCCAAAGCTCAACAAAAGAAGCCCACAACTTCTTCTTCACACTCACGCTGCCTCTCTCTCTCTCTCTCTCTCTCTCTCTCTCTCTCTCTCTCTCTCGAGCGGCTGCTCACGGCGACGCAACGCACAGCAGGTTGGAGGCGGCGACTCCGACGAACAGCGACGGCGGTGGCTCGGCGACGGGCAAGTGGTGGTGGCGGGTTGCAGGTGAAGCTACGGGTGGGGGTGGGGTTCGGCTACACACGGGTGGGGAGGGAAGAAAGAGAAAGAGAGTTTGGGGATTTTAGGGATTTGGGAGAAATTTGGGAAAAAGATGATTTAATTTGGGGATTTAGGGTAAAGTGAGAATTTGTGGTTTAGATGGGATTAAAATTGGATAGGTTCCAAGAAAGACAATTGACTTAAGTGGTTTAGAGGTTGGGTTGACAAAGATTAAACTCGGGTTTGAAACTCAAAGGTTACAATTAAACATTAGGCTTGGTTTTTAAGCTACAAAATTTAGGGATTTCATAAGGAATTGTTGTAAGAACAACCAAGTATAAAGATTGTAGAATTTGCCCAAATCACAAAACATTACGAGGATGGATTGCTAACTTCAGACGAAGCTTATATACCAAACTAAAGAAATCACTTAGCAAGAAGAGTTTACACTAAGCCCCAAAAGAATTGCTATCAAGGAAAAACATGCCAAGGATTGCCAAGCAAAAGACAACTACGAAACACAAGATAACACTCAAGACAACAACGAACACGATGATCTCGGAAAAAAAAGGATAGGCTAGAGGAAAGGGGTTACCTGCCAATTCATCCTCCATCAAGCCCTCCGACTCAGCCTGTGAACGCGCCATCACAAAGACCCTTCCAGGTGGCCTAGCTCCGACTGCTCCGCGACCCGAACTCCCTCCCGATGCTCCTCCGGCTTCCGGGGGTGACGGCAACGCTCTCTGACCGGCTATCTGGGGGCACTCCGCGACCTTGTGACCACGATCTCCACATCGGAAACACCGAAGCACTTGGCCATGACAACCTTGGCCTGCATGCACCTTCCCGCATCTTCGGTAAACAACCGACTTAGCTTGATTCCCTTGCTCCATCCAGTTAGGTCCTTGAGATGAGGATGACACTGCCTTGGCTTGAAAACTCGGTCGGGGCTTCTTGAAGGTTGAAGAACCTTCGCTCTCAACCCTCTTTCTAGCTAGCTCATACGATCCTTTTTGAACCTGCTAAACACGATACAGATCCGCGGCACTCAGATACGCATCCTTAAGGGAACTTGGCTTACTCACCGTCAACGCTTTTCGTGCCTCATAATTCAGACCGGCAATGAGGTTACCAAAAGAGAGAAAACAAGCAAGAATAGAAAGCAACACACAGCTCACCGCGCAACCTAGAGTCCTAAGCCTAACACTTAGCTTCTTAAGGTCGCATAGAGGTCTCAAAACACACTTAACCACTTAGAAAGTCTAGACTTAACTCTTCCTAGGCTCAAAACCTAGGCTCTGATACCAACTGTAACACCCCTCTAAAACAAGCTAAAACAATAGCCTTAACACATGCAGATCATACAACAACACACTGGCACAGCGGAAGGTAAAACGATAACTGGATAAAAGGAATCCAAACGGGGTGTTATGCCACGTCTACCAACCACGGTAAACGCTATGGCGGTCAAATCTGCAATGTGTATACATCTATCCCAAAGACATCAGTCTAAAACTACATTGGCACACAGGCCACAAAACAAGGATAAAGGTACTAAGCTACCGGCCACTAGACATTGCGTTCGTCTAGACATCACCTGAAAGAACATAAAGATAAACATGGGACGATGCCCGGTCAGCAAATAATGCTGGTAACCCACCAATACCGTTAAGTATCATAAATAGGTAAGATATAAGTTTTAAAGCCATTTTCGAAACGGAATACATAAGTACATAAGTCAAAAGCCAAGATCAACAGTCAACACAAGATTCATCACTCTCAAAGATAACACGGGAACACATCCCAAACCACAAAGGTTAACCACAACACAAAGGATAAAGACAAGACCGATGGAAACACATGCCCTTGTGACTACACACGTCACAAGAAAGAGAACTCACAACACCGGCTACACAAGCCCTCGTGACATCACCCATCACGAGTTGATATGCCTTCCTTATGCCCTGTTCCAACCTTATGGCTACCCCCAACCTTATATCTTCTTCCAACCATTACCTCCATGACCCCTGTACAACCAAGTCCAACCTTATTCCCCCGGGACCGTCGTCCCCCACCAACGAGACCACCAATTCATAGTACACAAGGTACCGTACATGGCAACACATGCCCGGATAACACATGTTATCCCCCATAAAACGTGAACCTTACACAAAGGCCACAACTCCATAATCACGTCACGGCCACCACGAGGACCACTGCAATACCTTGGTGACTAGTGTCCCATACCACTAATCGTGCAATCCAGGTAAAGACACACACACCACAACAGGAATCAATCAACGGATCACAACGAAGATATGAAACCATACTCAATCAAGGAATGGGTCACAGCCCCAACAACAACAACGATGAATA
The DNA here is from genome assembly GCF_001879475.1 of Ipomoea nil. Classification (NCBI taxonomy): domain Eukaryota; kingdom Viridiplantae; phylum Streptophyta; class Magnoliopsida; order Solanales; family Convolvulaceae; genus Ipomoea; species Ipomoea nil. Next base: position 546,970 of record NW_017619528.1, read on the forward strand.
ACACAAGTTATCATCAACCAGTCGAAAGGTACAAACAACACACACGCTAGCATTTAAACACCGAACTAGCATGCTTATCAAACGGGTAAACCAAAGATAGTTCCGGAGAACACACAAGACTCTTCACGGTTCAACGAAACACAATGTTGAACACTTAGCACGATCCAAGACACAAAAGCCTACATGGAATCCTACCATATAGTTCTAGACATACGAAACATCAAGAAGACACTCAAATAGTTCCACAAAAGAACATCGGGAAGTCAAAAGACCAAATACCGAGTCAAACGGATCACGGGGAACAAATCCCATCACAACACCAACCATGTACCCACGGGTGGACCCACGGGTAGTGCCCCACCCGTGGTTCTGCCCGCGGGAACACCTTCCCACAACGCCATGTACCCGCGGGTGGTGCCCCGCCCGTGGGTACAATCCTGTACCACAACAAATCCCTTCGGGGATTTTCTTCTCCAAACACAAATTCCAGTCCAAAACATGTCAAATCTCACCCAATACAACAAAATGACTTGAACCATGGAAAATGCCAAGCAATGGCACAAAGGAACCCTAAACACAAGCTCTAGATATGCATAAACCCTCACATTTCATAACAAAACACATGTAGAATCCAAGAAATCACATATAGGTAAGCAAAATAGGTTTTGTAGAGCATGGGTTACCTCTTGTAGACCAAATGACTTCACTTTACACCACAACAAGCTCCCCACAAGGCTTATTTTCAAACCCACTTCAAGATTAAACCAAAAGATCATAAAGATCCTACATTTAAGAAAAAGACAACTAAGATGAAACCAAAACACAAGATGGACTTAGAACTTACCCTCCTAGATGCCCAAATAGGTGAAAGGTTGAATCTTGGAAGCAAATCTTGGAATCTTGACAAGGGTCCCAACTTGGCTTGGAGAATAAGCTACACTTCTTTTCTAGAGAGAAGGTAGAGCAAATTTCTAGGAAATGTAAGGAATGAAATGAAGAAGTCTTCTAGGTTAGGTTACAATACTAATTCTTGGTGAAGAGTCAAGGATACCCTTACTAACCTTTAGAAAATGTAAGGAACAAGGGAACTCCCCTCAAAGCTCAAGGTACAACATAGCTTTGAAGTTGACAAGTCAAATACTAGTCCTCGAGTATTAAAAATCAGGATTTTAGAAATTAATTCTTCAAATAAAATAGGATTAATTACTCAATTAATCCATGGATTAAATGTGGATTTTTGGAGTGTCACAATTCCAATTTTAAATTTTGAATTAAAACCCATGTTAATGGTTGCTGTTACAGGAAGGTGTAGGGGTGCCCTTAATTGCCAAAGTAAAGATTATTCATTCCTTTCCCCCTATATAAGAGAGGGTAGGGGCAGCATATTTTTATAACATAGAAATCTTATTTTCCAGCCTCAAAATACTCTGTGCTTCTACTCTTTCTTAGCCAAATTTTGTTCAAAACATTGCTCTAGTTCACCGGATTCCTTGTTTGGGTGCTCAAACATTGAATCGTAGGGAGTTTTGTCCTGGGAAGCCTAGGCTACAACGCTCCTAGCACTTGTGGGAGGTAGCAAATAAGGTTTTAAGGAAAGAGTGACCGCTTGACTCTTGCTAAAAACCCTACACCAAACACGAGCCAATCTCTTCATCTTTCCTTCCCTTTTTCTACAGAAAATAATAATCCATTTTTTGTAGGATTATTATTGGGTTATACCAACGAGATATCCAACAGTCTTAAAACCTTACCCCTTCGTCTTCATGTTGGTTTTTGTCTCTAATTTCATTGAAGAAATTGAGGACCCCGTACTGCCAATCCATGGGGAGGAGAATGTTGTTGCAGACAACAATGGAGGGAATGGCAACCATGTTGCGAATTCCCAGGCACCACCAGTGAACATTGGTTCACAAGACGGTGGGAGCACCGAGGGATATATTCCCATGACTCGGGTACCTTCGGTACCGAGCGGATCGGCTGAGAAGCCGGAGAAGTTCACCGGTGTTGGATCGAACTTCAAGAAGTGGCAACAAAAGATGTTGTTCTACCTAGCAACTCTCGGCTTGGCAAGGTTCTTGTCCGAGAGTGTTCCTGAGATGAAGGAACAAGATGCTCAATCCGTGATGGCGATTGGTTATTGGAAGAATTCGGACTTCCTTTGCCGAATGTTACAAATGTGGCAAGCCTGGCCACAGAGCATCTAAATGCAAAGCTCCAAGGAAGAAGAACAAGAGCTCTGAAGCCAACGTTGTTGGAGAGAGCAGTCAGAAGGAGGTCGAGATTAGCCTTTCGGCTATGGTGACCGAGGTGAACCTCGTGGGCTCTAACCCACGTGAGTGGTTCATTGACACTGGTGCAACAAGGCATTTATGTTGCAACCAAGAGATGTTCAACACCTTTGAGACCGTTGAGGGTGAAAAGGTGTGGATGGGAAACTCTGCTCAGTCTGCTGTGGAAGACATGGGCAAGGTGGTTCTGAAGATGACTTCCGGGAAGGAACTAACGTTGAACAACGTGCTGTATGTTCCTGAGCTGATGAAGAATCTTATGTCTGGCTCGCTGCTGAACAAGTATGGGTTCCGCATGGTGTTCGAGTCAGACAAAGTAGTTTTATCTAAGTTAGGAATGTTTGTTGGTAAAGGATATGTAACTGGTGGGTTTTTTAAGCTCAATGTAATTCCTGTTATCAATAAAAGCAAAGTTAATTCTGTTTACTTGCCAGAGTCTTCCAATTTGTGGCATGGTAGGCTAGGTCATGTTAATTTTAATTCTATACGTAGATTAATTAGCATGGACCATATTCCTAACTTTCAAATTAACACAAATAACAAGTGTGAAATTTGTGTTGAGGCAAAACTAACGAAAGTACCTTTCAAATTGGTTGAAAGGGAAACTGAACCACTATAATTAATCCATAGTGATTTGTGCGATTTTAGATCGATAAAAACGAGAGGTGGTAATAATTATTTTATCACATTTATCGACGACAGCACATGATATTGCTATGTGTATTTCCTTAAAAGCAAAGATGAAGCCGTTGATAAATTCATTCTTTATAAGAATGAAGTGGAAAACCAACTTAATCGGAGGATTAAGAAGGTTAGAAGCGATCGAGGTGGTGAGTACGAAGCACCGATTGGTGACTTCTGTGCAAGTGTAGGTATCATACACGAGCGTACGTCACCTTACGCACCTCAATCGAATGGTGTTGCCGAACGAAAGAATCGTAAATTGAAAGATATGATGAATGTGATGCATATAAGTTCGGACCTACCTCAAGGTATGTGGGGTGAGGCGATTTTGACATGTAATTACCTTTTGAATAAGGTACCCCGCAAGAAGCTCGATAAGACTCCTTATGAGTTGTGGAATGGTAGGAAACCTTCCTACCAGTACCTGAAAGTGTGGGGGTGTCTTGCCAAAGTTTTGGTGCCAACACCTAAGAAAGTAAAGATAGGTCCTAAGACGGTGGACTGCATCTTTATTGGCTATGCACATAACAGTAGTGCTTATCGGTTCTTAGTACACGAGTCCCATAATCCGGACGTACATGAGAAGACGATAATAGAATCAAGAAATGCATATTTCTTTGAAAGTGTATTTCCTTATAGGTCCAACGAGGGACCAAGTACGTCAAAATGGACATTTGACAAAACTATGGATAATGATGGTGGGGAATCTGAGAAAGAAACCGAGCTCAAGCCGATACGCAGTAAGCAGGCAAGAGTTAGAAATCATTTGGTCCTGATTTTCTAACTTACTTGTTAGAGTATGATTCGGGTACTCTAACTTGTTTATTAGAAAATGAACCTGATTTTCTATCTTGTTTGATAGAGAACGAGCCTCGAACGTATGTAGAAGTCATGACTTCTAGGCAGGACCAATGTGGAAAGAGGCTATAAAGAGTGAAGTGGATTCTATCCTACAGAATCACACTTGGGAACTTGTTGATTGTAACACCCCCTAATTTCCATGCTAATTCAAAGCCTTAAACATGCAGATATCTAAACAGAACATCAAATACAGCGGAAGACTGAAAGAAGTTTATATAAACTGGAAGTAAAAGGGGTGCTATGCCACGCTCACCCAGAGGTGAACGCATAGGCTAACATCTGCATAATTCAACATCTAAAACCATACATATTCAAAGTACTAAGTCTAAACTGGCTCACAGGCCACAAAACACAAGAAAGGAGCTATACTAGCTGGCACTAAACCGCGCTCTCGTCTAAACATCACCTGAAAGAAGCACATAAAATATGGGACGACGCCCAGTCAGCGAATAATGCTGGTAACCCACCAATACATGTGAAATATCATACATAGATAAGATATACGTTTGTAAAGTCATTTGCCAAACGGAATACATATATATGAGTTCAAAACCAAGAGCAAAGGTCAACACAAGACTCAAAGCATTCACAACAAGATAAGGGAACACATCCCAAGACCACAAAGGACAACAACTCACAAGGACGGTTCAAGGTATAATCTATCATCACACAATAGATTAACACCCGACATACACAACTCAAAAGAATAAGGACACGACCAATGGCAACACATGCCTTTGTGACATAACACGTCACAAGAAGAGAACTCACAACAACGGCTACACAAGCCTTCGTGACATCACCCATCACGAATTGATATGCCTTCTTTATGCCCGGTTCCAACTTTATGGCTACCCCCAACCTTATGTCTAGTTCCAACCATTACCTCCAGGACCCATGTACACCAAGTCCAACCTTTTCCCTCCGAGGACCGTCGTCCCCATCCGCCAACGACCGCCAACAAAACCACCAATTTCATAGTACACGAGGGTACCGATCACACATGGCAACACATGCCCTAGATAACACATGTTATCCCAGAAATAAATACGTGAACCTTACACAAAGGCCACAAACTCCATAATCACATCATGGCCACCACGAGGACCACTGAAATACCTTGGTGACTAGTGACCCATACCACTAGTCGTGCAATCCAGGTAAAGCCACACACACATCACACCTCAACAGGAATCAATCAACGGATCGCAACGAAGATATGAAACCATACTCAATCAAGGAATGGATCACAGTCCAACAACAACGATGAATAACACAAGTTATCATCAACAATAAGAAGGTACAAACAACACACACGCTAGCAGTCAAACACCGAACTAGAATGCTTATCAAACGGGTAAACCAAACGTAGTTCCGAAGAACACACAAGACTCATTACGGTTCAACGAAACACAATGTTGAACACTTAGCACGATTCAAGACACCAAAACCTACATGGATTCCTACCATATAGTTCTAGACATACGAAACATCAAGAAAACGCTCAAATAGTTCCACAAAAGAACACCGGGAAGTCAAATGACCAAATACTGAGTCAAAAGAATCACGGAGAACAAATCCCCCAACAACCACATATTGTTCCCCGCGGGTGGACCCACGGGTAGGCCCCTACCCGTGGTTCTGCCCGCGGGTACACACCCACCAGCCTCATGTTCCCCGCGGGTGGGCAGCGGGTAGGCCACTGCCTGCCGTTCCGCCCGCGGGTACGTACCTGTGCCCAAAATAATCCCTTCGGGGATTTTCAACACCAAGCTCAAATTCAAGTCTAAAACATGTCAAATCTCACCAAATACAACAAAATGACTTGAATCAAATGAATAGCCAAGCAATGGCATACAAGAACCCTAAACACAAGCTCTAGATATGCATTTTCACAAGACAATGCATAAACACTCACATTTCATAGCAAAATCACATGTAGAATCCAAGAAATCATCAAATAGGTAACCAAAATATGTTTTGTAGAGCATGGGTTACCTCATGTAGACAAAAACCTTCACTTAACACTTCACCAAGCTCCTAATAAGGCTCACCTTCCAAACCCACTTCAAGAACACACCAAAAGATCATAAAGATTCTATCTTTAAGAAAAGACACCTAAGAAAACACTAAAAACACAAGATGAACATAGATCTTACCATCCTAGATGCCCAAATGTATGAAAGGTAGAATCTTGGAGACAACTCTTGAAGATTTGACAAAGCTTCAACTTGGCTTGGAAGAAAAGCTATCTACCTTTTTAGAGAGAAGGTAGAGCCAAAGTTTGGAAAGTGTAAGGAGAGAAATGAGAATTGTCTACTAGGTTAGCTTGCATTACTAACACAAGGTCAAAAGTCATGAATACCCTTACTAAAATGAAGAGGTGTAAGGGAACAAGGGAACTCCTTACAAAGCTTAAGGTACAACCTTGACTTTGGGGTTGACTAGTCAATTACTAGTTCCCGACTATTGAATTTTCAGGATTTTTAGGAATTAAAATACCAATTGGTTTAGGATTAATTACTTAATTAATCCCATAATTGAATTTGGATTACGGGGTGTCACATTGATCTTCCTCCGGGTATTAAACCCTTAGGATCCAAGTGGGTCTTTAAAAGGAAGATGAAATCGGACGGTTCCATCGAGAAGTATAAGGCTAGGCTTGTAATCAAGGGTTATAGGCAACGCGAGGGCCTTGATTACTTCAACGCATATTTTCCCATGACGAGAATAAACTCCATTAGGATGATACTTGCCATAGCCGCGTTGCGGAACTTGGAAGTTCACCAAATGGATGTGAAAACCGCTTTCCTAAATGATGAATTAGATGAGGAAATCTATATGGAACAACCCGAAGGGTTCGTGGTTCCGGGCCAAGAAAGGAAAGTGCGTAAGTTGGTTAAATCGCTCTATGGTTTGAAACAGGCGCCTAAGCAGTGGCACGAGAAGTTTGACCATGCGATGTTAACTAACGGTTTAAAATAAACGAAAGTGACAAATGTGTCTACATTAAGAAAATGATAGACGGCTATGTCATTCTTTGTTTATACGTATATGATATGCTCATCGTTGGTAGTAACGATCGGATGATCAAGTCTACCAAAAACATGTTAAATGCGAGATTTGACATGAAGGATATGGGTTTGGCTGATTTTATCCTTGGGATTAGAATCATTAGAAGACCTGATGGTCTCGTGTTGAGCCAATCACATTATATTGACAAAATCCTTGGGAAATTTAACAAGGATGATTGTCAATTGGCTAGGACATCGTTTGATACAAACGTTCATCTAACCAAGAACCACGGAGAAGGTATTAAACAAGTAGAATATGCTCGGGTTATTGGTAGTTTGATGTATCTTATGAGCTGTACTAGGCCGGATATTGCCTTTGCGGTTAGTAAACTCAGTAGATATACGAGTAACCCTGGTGCTATGCACTGGAAGGCAATAGTAAAGGTTATGAGATACTTGAGGTATACTCGTGACTTTGGACTGCACTACGGGAGATATCCCGCTGTACTTGAAGGGTATTGCTACGCGAACTGGATATCTGATATTAAGGACTCTAAGTCCACGAGTGGCTATGTGTTTACACTAGCCGTTGCAGCCGTTGCATGGAAATCCTCTAAGCAAACTGTGATAGCTAGATCCACGATGGAATCTGAGCTGATAGCCTTGGACAAAGGTTGTGAAGAGGCTGAATGGCTACGCTTTTTTCTAGAGGATATTCCTAATTGGGAAAGACCGGTACCTCCAATATGTGTGCATTGCGATAATCAAGCCACAATTGGGAGAGTACAGAGTCATATGTATAATGGTAAGTCTAGACATGTGCGTCGTAGACATAATACCATTAGACAACTTCTCAAAACTGGTGTTGTCTCGATTGACTACGTAAAGTCAAAAGACAATATAGCAGATCTGTTGACAAAAGGGTTAGGCAATGAAGTTGTGGAGAAGCTGACACGAGGAATGGGTGTGACACCCCGTAAATCTAAATGCTAATTGGGATTAATTATGGAATTAATCTTATCCTACCTTGGTAATTTCTTCTTAAAATCCTGAAATTTCATTGTCGAAGGACTAGAAATTGACTAGTCTTCTTGGTGTACCTTGTGCCTTGTGTGTTGTACCTCAATCCCTTATTCATCCAAACCTTAGTAAGGGTAACTTGGTCTTTTCACTAGTGAGAAGTGCTCATGTTTACCTAGCAAGACCTCTTGTCTTCATTCCATGCTAGCCAAAGTTCTAAAAACTCTCCAACCTCTCTCTAAAAGAATCCTAGCTTGCTCTCCAAGTCAAAAAAAAAAAAAAAAAAAAAAAAAAAAGGAACTTCCAAGCTTTGCATAGTCTTCCACCAAGATTCCAACTTTCCAACATTACAAGGCTAGGAATGGTAAGATCTATCCTTCCCTACCTTTTCCCTACAAGATGTCTCCATCTTTTCTCTAAATCTTTCTTCTACCTTGTGGGTTTTGGGAGTTCGTAGAAGATCTAGTGGTGGGTGAAGTGCTAGGTTGATCTAGAGGAGCTTTGGTCTTGCTTTGAGGTTGAAGAAGGTGTTCTTGGTCTACAAGAGGTAACCCATGCTACATAAAACCTATTTTCACTTGATAATAATGATTTTTGGCTTCTATGTGATATTCTTGATGTGTTTGAGTGATTGATGCATTGTCTTGTGGTTATGCATGTTTAGAGCTTGTATTTTAGGTTTCTTGGATGCTATTTTATGAGTTATTCATGGGTTCAAGTCATATCTTTTTTGTGTGGAAGATTTGGGGTCATTTGGACTTGAACTTGGCCTTAAAAGTGCAAAATCGCGAATGCTGAATTTTGGGTGCAGGGTGTACCCGCGGGTGGAGGTCCACCCGTGGCCCCACCCGCGGGGAACATGTTTGGGTATTGCGGGGATTTGTTCCCCGTGATCCCTTCTTCTTGGTATTTGATGTTTTGACCTCCCATTGTTGGATTATTGAGTTTTTGTGAGTCTTCTTGATGTTTCGTATGTCTAGAACGATGAGTTAGGAATCCATGTTAGGATTTGGTGTCTTGAATATAATCGTGCTTATGATCCAACCTTGTGATTCGTTGGATTGATGTTGAGTCTTTGTGGTTCATTGGAACTATTTTGGTTTACCCGTTTGATATGCATGCTAGTCTTGGTGTCATTGATGCTAGTATGTGTTGTTTGTCCCTTTCTATTGAGGATTGGCAACTCGTGTTGCCAATCATATTGATATTGGATTGAGGTCCATTGTTGTTGTTGAGTATCGTTTCATGTCCTTCATTGAAACCCCTTGATTGAATCCCTTGATGTGATCCCGTGTGTATGATTATTCCTTGATTAAGCTATTGTTGAGCTTATCCATTGTTGTACACACTTTGTGTGGAATCTAGGTGTTGTTGTATCTCTAGATTCCGTGTGTTTTGACTCTTGTTGGGATGATGCATTGATGTGATGAGATGGTTGAGCTGGTAAAGTGGACAGTGTGGGGACTTATGTGTGAATGGACCGGTAGTGAAGCTTCAGATGGCCGTTTGGTTACTTGTGACTTGTGGGCAACATGGGAAACTTATCCCCGTTGCCAGAGATGGTAACTAACCCGTTGAGCTTGGAATCTCAATAGGGGGCGTATACACTTAAAGTTATTAGCTCTGTTTCTATTGGGCTGCGGTCCTTTTCATTGCGATGACACTATGCATGTGATCCGGGTCGTTGCGATGACTACGTGATACATGTTTGCTGATGATTTGGAGCCCTCCACACTGATCCACTATGAATCGAGCCGTGGTGCTGACTCCATGGTATATGAACTTGGAACTGTGAAACTTGTGACATGTAGTTGTCACTGTGGCTGTATTGGTTACTGTTGGTATTCTTGTCTTGTTGTTGTCGTAAGGATGTTGACTTCCTTTTCCTTTTGAGAGTGTGAATGAGTCCTTGAAGTTGACTTCTCTCTTTGGCTTTTTGAAATGATATATACTGTATTCTGTTTCGAAAATGGTTTTGTCTTATACTTATCTATATATGCTATTTAACGCGTGTTGATGGGTTACCAGCAATATTCGCTGACCGGGTGTCATCCCCTATTTTTATGTTGCTTTACAGGTTTTGAGTAGCATCTTGGAGGGTGCGCTAGCAGATCGTTAGATAGTGTAGCTCATTGTGGCTTGTTTTAGTTAGACTTGAGGCCTATGAGCCGTAGATTTTTATAAGTATGACTATGACGTTTTGTTTAGACTTAGCCTGTGCACTTATAGATGTGTAGGTGTGGCATAACATCTCCCGTACTTGTTTATTAGCTTCTACTTGATTTTATCTTAATGAGTAGTCTTTATCCCTTCCTTAAGCTTTAATTGTTTTTTTTAAAAGTTGTGAAAATCGGGGGTGTTATAATGGGTCTAAAGCCCTTGGACTAAAAATTTCTATAGTGGATACCCAACCTAGCTGGTACCTAGGTTCAAAGGGACAACTAAATTATGGAACGGAGCGTGTCACTGTGGGGGTCTCGGACTCCCTACCACTCCTCGTTGAAATAGTGACTCCCGCAAGAGGCTTGCACGTTGATGCTTTAAAGATTTGAATGTCGGTTGACATGTGTGAGTATGCGGGATACTCGAGAAAGAATCACCTATGTTAGAGAGAAGTGAGGGTCGCTTCAAAGGAGAACTGATGGGGCACAATTCTTTAGAAACTCACGCAGAACCACGAACGGTGACCCATGACCAAAACGGGCACACTCATGAGAACAGAGCATGGTTGGTAGGTTCCTGTGTGAGATATGTCATCGTCTACACAAACGGCAGTCGGTTCAAAGACATCGCATTCTACCGTACAGCCAGTAGAGTAAACATGTCTTCACAAGGGAAGGTTCAAAGGGTGCGGTACGCCCTACCTATCCTATGCAAGGATCGACCGTTTGAACACAGTTGTTTCCGATTTCAAAATACCCTGAAAATCAATTTTTCATTCATGTGGGAGATTGTTGGAAAAAATAGCTTAACATGGCATAAAATGGCATGTTAAGTTGCTATTTTGTGGTACAATTATCAGTGGGGTCGACTTCCGATTTGGGTTGGGTCAAAGTGGATTCGGGTTCTTCGTAGTGAGACGAAGAGATTGATATTTTCTACGCTCAAAACTGATAATAGGTGAATGAGATATTGATTCTGAAAGTAGACCCATTGAGTTGGAAAAATGAAGGGAAAAAGTGAGCTTTTGTCCCACATTGGTTTGGTAAGAGGATTTGCCCCACTATTTATACAAGAGCTCTTTTTAAGCTTATTGAATTGTATAGGATAGATGTTCTCTCTCGCGCGCAGGGGGGGGTGCAAATCAAATCCCAAAATGAGATCGAAAAGGCTTGGCTCAAGCTTTGTGGCCGAAACTAAAGCCTCAAAGAGGGTCCCCTAGAGTTAATTTAATTAATTCCAATTTTAAATTTTGAATTAAAACTCATGTTAATGGTTGCTGTTACAGGAAGGTGTAGGGGTGCCCTTAATTGCCAAAGTAAAAGCTATTCATTCCTTTCCCCCTATATAAGAGAGGGTAGAGGCAGCAGATTTTTATAACATAGAAATCTTATTTTCCAGCCTCAAAATACTCTCTGCTTCTACTCTTTCTTAGCCAAATTGTGTTAAAAACAATGCTCTAGTTCGCCGGATTCCTTGTTTGGGTGCTCGAACATTGAATCGTAGCAAGTTTTGTCCTGGGAAGCCTAGGCTACAACGCTCCTAGCACTTGTGGGAGGTAGCAAATAAGGTTTTAAGGAAAGAGTGATCGCTTGACTCTTGCTAAAAACCTACACCAAACACGAGCCAATCTCTTCATCTTTCCTTCCCTTTTTCTACAGAAAGTAATAATCCATTTTTGTAAGATTATTATTGGGTTATACCAACGAGATATCCAACACAATGAGACCTCAATTCTCTCCTTGTGGGTTGCCATTTAGGAGTTGGCTCTGATACCAAATGATACACCCAAGATGTTGGATAAATAATTTGGAAGTAAGAACAATGATTTTTTTAACAATGATCAATGCCTTTTATTAATCCCCGCATGGCTTTAATTACATAGAATGAAATAACAAAATGAAAGTGGTGATCCTATGCATGTGCTAACGTGCATGCCTTATTCCGCAAAACTAGTTCATGGTTAGAATATAACCAACTAAGTCAACAGAAAAGGAAATAAAGTAAAATAAATATGAAAGAATATAGCAGCCACGATCTTCTTTCATTGTGCCAATATTAATTCACATACTTTGGATTTGGCTTTGGCTTTCGTACGAACCGCCATAGCTTTGGTGTATCATTAAGTGCAGATAATCTTTGTAAATCTCATGAAAATTAACCAATATCATATTAATTAGGATATAGGTAATTTGAGTGAACATGATAATGCGATAAATAGTAGTCAACATGGTAATTTATCAAAATGAGTATAATGTTGAAAATACATTGGTTGGTAAACAATTTGTCGCTTATTTTTATATTTATGACATAGAAATTGGTTTAATCTTGATAATAAATCAAGAGATAAATAGTAGTCAACATGGTAATTTATCAAAATGAGTATAATCTTGATTAATTTTATACATAATTAGGGCCCCTTTTTTCACTTGTCCCGGGCCTCTAAAATGATAGGACTGGCCTTGTGTATAGGGTGCGTAGAAGGTAGGAATTGAACAATTGTTACAAAACTGAAATGCCAAGTTGCTAAGTTAGTACCCTTTTTTCTCATATTGGTTTGATAATTGATAAATATACGAACTACACAAATACAATGCTTATTACAATACGAAGCCTACATTTTAGCTCTAAACATGATGTCTTCTTATGTGCAACTCTATCCCTTTAATATATAGGCTATCAAGGACTACGATAAAGAGCCACATTCCACACCTCAACATCATGGCCCGGAGTATACTTTCTTGGTCTCGATGAAGTGGCTTTGATTAGATTAATAGCTCACCCCAACTATCCGCATCATCCACACAAATAACCATTGTGTTATGCTAGGGACATGCCTATGTTGTGCTCATCAAGACATGCCCATTTTGTGCCAATACTACCCCCTGTGCCACATCCATGCCATGTGCTCTGATGAGTACTTGGATGGATGTGAAAGTATGGATCAAATAATTACAATTGTGAGTTGAAATAATGTGTGTATGGCACATGTACGATGGTGAGTAGGGGTGAAATGTTAACCTCAGGGACTTGTTTCATAAGCTTGGCGCCATTGGAAGGAGGGTAATATTGTTGCATGAGTATCTTGTAGAGTAGATCTCAAGTGGCGAAACGATTAGCTGAAAAAGAATTTAACCAACTTTGCGCTTGGTCCTACAAAGAAAATGGAAAGTCTCAACTTGATGGCATCACTTATTGGCACATTCATTTTGTTAGTTTAACAAATCAAGTCAAAATGGGTAATGTGAGCCTTAGGATCCTACCTCTTAGAGCCTCAAAATTTATTGGTTTGCATCATTAATTTGAAGTAAAATGATATTGATATCAAATTTGTTTGCCTCAACCCTTGGGCAAACAATTCAATCTTCATCCTCCAAAATTTGGCACTAAGTGTGGCGCCATTGGTTGACCTTGTGGAAACCTTGACTAGAATATAGGAGGAACTCCTTGAGGCATGAAATTTATTTGAGCAAATTTTTAAAATGATTGAGACATGAAGTTGATTGGCCTTGGAACTTGATGAAATTGTTGATTCATGATTTTGGCATTCATTTGATTCAAAATGTGTTGCATCCCTATGCCTTGACCTTAAGGATGAAATTTATGTTGACCCAAGCATTATGATACACTTTCTTTATAAACCCCTTAGTTCACATTAGCAAAATTTGGCGCTTGAGGTTGTTGTTGTTCAATTCCTCCTCCAAGATATTGATTCAAGTTTGGATTAATGTCAAATCCTTGTGGAGGGACTTGAATGGGCTCTACGGGCACTCGAGAGACATTTTCTTATACATTATTCTCTTTCATATTGGGTTGATCTCTCTTTATTGTGATTTTGGTTTTATCTCTGCGTCTCTGTTTAGAGAGATTTGCAAGAAATAGTGCTACTTTCAAGTTAAATGTTCATATATGCAAGCTTTCAAAATCCCTAAACCAATTGAGTAGATCCCTTCTTTGTCTCCTTAGCTCTCGAGATAATCCTTGACCGAGTGCAGGTTGAAGTCCTTCATTTCCCTTGGGTGTAGTTTACATACACCAAGCTAAGAACCTTTAACCAAAACCCAAACAAGAAAACTTGTAAAAACTTAGACACGAAAAACAAATTTTAAAATAAAATAAAAACTTAGTATCCTTAAAAGTTAAAACCAAAATAAAATAAAATAAAATAAAACAACCAATCACATAAAACCACCAAATAATCAATCCACAATGAGAATGTCAAAAAGTTGATGACTACCCAAATGGATGTAAAACTATGGATCAAATAGTCAAATTATGCATGAAAATGGTGTGTGTCTACGATGCTGAGTAAGGGTGAAATGTTGTCCTCCGTGGATTGAGAGTTGTGACACACAATATGCAATAACAAAGAAACGCGGCATTGAGACTAGAAATTGGGCAAGAAGCTAAGCAAGCCATGTCAAGTTAAACTTAAACATAATCTAGCAAGTAAAAAAAGATAATAAATCCAAGATTAGGATGCAATTAAGTGATAACAAGTTTCTGGTTAAAAGTAATGATTGATATGATTAATTCAATTTGGGTAGATCCAATAATTGAGGTCACCTAAAAAATAAGGAGAAAAGCAATCGTTATACCCTGCACCACCCAGCGCCTCCCAAAACGACGTCGTTTTGGGAGGCGCGGTAGGAAGTTGACATGATTATGTATATTTGTTTATACAATTATGTATATTTTTTATTATGTACATTTTTATACAATTATGTACATTTGTTTTTATACAATTATGTACATTCAAATCAGGAAATTTTTGTGTATTATGTTAAAAGTTGATGTGTATTATGTTAAAAGTTTATGTTTATTATGTATTATGTTAGATTATGTGTATTATTTTTTAAAAAAAAGTATGTGTATTTTGTTATATAATTATGTACATTCATGTATACAATTATGTGTATTCTAGTATAACATTATGTACATACTTGAACATGAGATTTTTTTTTTTAAGGAAAATTAACTGCCAAACACTGGGTAGCGAAATTTCAAAAAAAAAAAAAAAAAAAAATTGAAACGACGTCGTTTTGCATCAGGGCGCGCAATTCAACGCGCGTCGTAGTGCAGGATATAAATTATCGGAGAAAAGATGTGGTGTCAGTTTTATAAATATTGCAAACTAAAAATTTGTAATAATTATAAAATTGATATCATGTTTTTTTAAATATTAAAATATTTCGCTATTGATGAATCTTGATGGACAAATGTGATAATCTATTACTTTTTAAATGAGTACCTTGTTTTTATTTGAACCCCTCTACATATTTGTGTTTATTGTTTATTTGTTAAAAAAATTAAAGATTATTCTAACCTAGATTGTAACATTGCATTCATCTTTATTTCCAAGCAAAGAAAAAAAAAAAACTTTTTCACATTGAATAATACGAAGTAGGTCTAAAATAATTTTAAGAGTAAATATTCAGAATGGTCCCTCGACTATAGCTAAATTCACAAATTGGTCCTTGACTTTCAATTTCAACCAATTAAGTCCTTAACTTTGCAATTTTGACACGATTTGGTCCTCCATCTATTTGACGGTTTGTTGACCGTGATCGACGATCTCCAGAAGAACCTTTAGCTCTCGTCAGAGCATGTGGAGGCCTCCAGGATGACGTTGCACCGGTTCGGAAACACGTCGTCTTCTTCGCTCTGGTACGAACTCAACTACATTGAATCCAAAGGGAGGATGACGAAAGGCGACCGGATTTGGTAGATTGCTTTCGGCAGTGGATTCGAATGTAACAGTGCGGTCTGGAAATGCAACCGGAACCTTAAAAAATCGACTATGGATCATGAAAGTACATATATATCCTCAAAAATCACAGTCAACAAACGGTCAAATAGACAGAAGACCAAATTGTGTTAAAATTACAAAGTTAAGGACTTAATTGGTTGAAATTGAAAGTCGAGGACCAATTTTGAATTTAGCTATAGTCGAAGGACCATTTTGGGTATTTACTCTAATTTTAATGCAAGTAGAAAGTATTTTCGTTACGTTAAAAAATAACAACTTGCTCGTTTTTTTTTTTTTTTTTTGTATCACTATAATCGGTGGTCTAGGCGGCCGGCCGCCTAGGCCACTTAGACGCTGACCGCCTAGGCCTCTTAGGCACTGATTAAGTCGTCTAGTTGGCCGATTAGCTATTGTTTTTTTTAGATGAATTATTTCAATGAAAATGATACATCTTTTTGAGCAAAATAACTCTAAATTGTTCAAACTCTAGATGTTTTTTATGTTAATATTTAATATTTTAGTATTAACTATTAAAGTATTAAATAGCAGTGTTGCAAAAATCGCGCCTAGGCGGTCGGCCTCCTAAGCGCCTGCCTAGGCGCTCTAGGCGCCCGCCTAGGCGTTCTAGGCGCCCGCCTAAGTGCTCTAGGCGCCCTAGGCGATCCCCAGGCGCCTAGCGATTTTTTCAACATTGTTAAATAGTTTATAATTATTAGTCTTTAAAAATTTTAAAAATTTACATATTTTTATAAAATAAAAAACAAAATAAAAAAATTCACAGGCACCTAGCTATGTTCAACCATGTTTTTGGATGACGAGGGAAACCTACAAATACTATCCGATCGTGTGCACTAAGTAAACCCTGTCTTGTGAGCCTAGTCGACAAAAGACACAATGAGGTAAACCAACAAAAATTATCATTAATTAACTGACTCAAACGAAGAAGGTCAATATATAAACCGTTCCCAATAAAAGTCAAACTTAAATCTTATGATTATCAAATAAAATAATCTGTTTCAAAAAAAAAAAAAAGTAAAATAATCAATAAACTAACTAACGTGTTGATGAGTGAGAAGTTTCACAGCAATAAAAGTCTTTTTTAAAATAAATAAAAATCCAATTGACAACATAAAGTGAGATGTCATCTAAAAAGTCAAAAAATTATAAAAATAATTGAAAAATGTGATTTTTACTTTTCAGAGAAATAACAATGGAGAAAAGTGATAAGGACACAGATATCTTATCATTCCGACGTATTAATTTCCCTATCCACTTCACCAACATACACTGCTTTGCTTTTCTATGTGACATATGTGTGAGCAATCTTTGAATTTTGCATTCAATTCCAAATTTATTAATGCGACGATGATTCTAATCTTTTCCGCGACAATAAGAATACAGTCTCATTCGTATATTTGATTTTAAATCAATATTAAACATTGGAGCAAAATTATTAATCATGGGTTTAAGTTTTTGAAAGTACTTTTTTATCTAATTTTTTTACTCTTTTTTTTCTTAAAGGGAAAGTTATAAGATCAAACTCGGGTGGTTAGGTATTGACTTTTTAGGCTATAACAAATAGAGAAAATATAGAACATATACTACTTTGTAATAGAGTTAGTGGTATTAAAAAAAAAAAAAGACATATTATTAAATAAAATTGAAAATTAAGATTTTAAGTGGCAAAATTATTGTAACCACTTTGGTAATTTTTTTAATATGGTGAATATTGATTGTATTGAGTAGTTAGAGTACTTAGGGTGTGTTTGGTCGGTGGGTTTTGCCTATAGGAATGGGTATGAAAGTGATTGTTATTGTTTGGTTGATAGGTTTTTAGAACACTATTATGAATTTCGAGACTCAAATAAAATATAATTAATATTTGATGCACCGTCGGTGTATAGATGCTATACACCGGCGGTGAAGGAGAAGATGCCACATCATTAAAAAACAAAGTTAATATTAACCGGGTCCTTTTTTGCAAAATATCTAAGACTTCATTTTATTAGAATTTAGATAGATATAAAAAGTTAGATGATTTTTGTTAATTAAAATTAAAATTTCTTAATTATGTGTATTTGTTTATACAATTATGTATATTTGTTTATACAATTATGTGTATTTGTTTATACAATTATGTACATTTTTATACAATCATGTACATCTTTTTTTATACAATTATGTACATCCGAAACATGAAATTTATGTGTATTATGTTAATAGTTGATGTTTATTATATTAAAAGTTTATGTATATTGTGTATTATGTTAGATTATATGTATTATCTTTTTAAAAAAATGTGTATTTTGTTATACAATTATGTACATTCATGTATACAATTATGTGTGTTCTAGTATAAAATTATGTACATTTTTAACACGAATTTTGTTTTTAAAGAAAATTAACCGCCAACACAGGGTAGCAAAATTTCAAAAAAAAAAAAAAAAAAAAAAAAAAAAAAAAAAAACTGAAACGATGCCGTTTTGCATCAGGGATCACAATGCAATGCGCGCCCTGGTGCAGGATATAAATTTCCTCATAAGGATGATACAGGCTTCATTTGTCACTGTCGTAGAATTGAACCTACAAGTGTAAAATTGTTTTTTTTTTTTTTTTGATAACGAAAGTGTAAAATTGTTAATAATTAGATATATAATTATCAAGGAATAAATATGTTTAGGAGAGTAGATATATTTTGTTAATTAGAAATAAAAAAAACTTACCTAATAAAATGAAGTCTTAGATATTTTACAAAAAAGGACCCGGTTAATATTAACTTTGTTTTTTAATGATGTGGCATATTCTCCTTCACCGCCGGTGTATAGCATTTATACACCGACGGTGCATCAAATATTAATCCAATAAAATAAGGTTTCATTCCCTTATTCATTCTCAAGCACTACTATTAGTAACCACACATTCCACCCTACTACCAAACATGTTAAATACTTTCACCAAAACTCATTACCATTACCAAGTATTTGATACCCATTCCGATTCCGATTCCTATGTGCGAACCAAACACACCCTTAGGCTTGGTAGAATAGTTTTGCGTTAGTTATCTATCTTTTAGTTCTTTTCTGTGTATATAATGTATTGTAAATCATTCTCAAGTATATTGGAATACAGTACCTTGTTCATTCATTTGGTATCAGCTTAATATCTTTGATCCTATAGCCAACCCAATCGTTATACCCTACACCACGGCGCGCGTAGCATTGTGCGCCGCGCGCCTCCCAAAACGACGTCGTTTTGGGAGGCGCGGTAGGAAGTTGCTGTGATTATGTATATTTGTTCATACAATTATGTATATTTATTCTTACAATTATGTATATTTGTTCATACAATTATGTATATTTTTATACAATTATGTACACTTTTTTTATACAATTATGTACATCCGAATCAGAAAATTTTTGTGTTTTATGTTAAGAGTTGATGTGTATTAGGTTAAAAGTTTATGTTTATTATGTATTATGTTAGATTATGTGTATTATCTTTTAAAAAACAATATGTATATTTTGTTATACAATTATGTACATTCATGTATACAATTATGTACATTCATGTATAACATTATGTACATTTTTGAACATGTGTTTTTTTTAAAGAAAAATTAACTGCCAAACACTGGGGCGGGAAATTTCAAAAAAAAAAAATTGAAACGACGTCGTTTTGCATCTGGCCGCACAATGCAACGCGCGCCGTGGTGTAGGATATAAATTGCCATAGCCAACCTCCATGACAGTGGAGACAACTCTCGGGTCGGCCTCGCGTGCACGGTCTCTCAGCCTCCTCACTCAACTCCAAAACCTCCGTCAAGGTGACTCCACACCGGCGGAATATCTTGGGCGAACTCAGGTTCTCGTTGAACAACTCGCCCAGACTGGCCGTCCGATCATCCTTGATAAACAAAACCTTCACGTCTTTTGGGGACTCCGACTGGAATATTGTGGCCTTGTGGCTTCTCTCACCACGAAAAGTCCTCCGTTAAACATCTCGGAAGTCGCTGATCTCCTATCCACGCATCAGTATCTCTTCCCGAACGATTCACACACACCGCTGCCCCCATCGCCATCAGTGTTATTTGCTCAGCATCCCCGTCGACGCCAACTTGCCAAGACACCCCCATGACGGCAATCGTAGTCGCGGGCAAAACCACAAAAGACAACGGGGAAGAGGCCAGCGAGGGCGAGGGGGTGTGTGCTGCCAGTTGTGCGACATCCCAGGCCACACTGCCTTATCCTGCTACTGGCGATTCGTGGACGTGTCTGGTCAGTAGCTGCCTCCTCTGCAATCTGGAATCCCTGCGCCAACGCCGCCACATGCGAACATGGTGTACCATCAGCCTCAAGATGATTTTACCAAAGTGCCTTTCTCCAATGTATGGCTTCCAGACACAGGAGCGAACACCCATGCCACGCCAAATGCTGAAGGATTAAATGACGTCGACCTATACACTAGCAATGAAACTCTCTGCGTCGGTAATGGCTCAGGTTTGTCTATCCTAAATACAGGTTCAGTTTCTCTACCCTCCGAGTTACGGTTACCGTTTCTTATTAACGTATTGCATGTACCCCAATTATGTGCTTCTTTAATATTTGTACACAAATTTCTCACGAGACAACAACGTTTATTTCGAGTTTCATCCCTCTCATTTTACTGTGAAGGACCATATCACCCACCAAATCCTGCTTAGAGGTCCAAGCGACGGAGGGATGTATTCACTCACTACGTCGTGTCCAATTGCCCTATTGTCTGCTAGAGCGTCCCCCCAAGTCTGGAATAAATATCTTGGTCACCCGCACAACTGGGTTCTCCGTCAGGTTCTTTCTAGATGTCCAGTTAAAGGGTCATTTAGTTCCTTAAATAATCTATGTACTACGTGCCAGATGGGCAAGTATACGCGCTTCACATTCGCGCGAGTTAAACATTCTAATAGGTCTGTTCTTGAGTTAGTTTACATGGATATTTGGGGACCCTCTTTGGTCCTGTCAATTGATAACTTTAAATATTTTGTATTGTTTGTAGACGATTTCTCGCATTACATTTGGTACTATTCGATGAAGTCCAAAACTGACATATATTCTATATTTAATGATTTTCGTGCTACTATTGAAAAATGTTTTTCCTGTCCTATTAAATGTATTCATTCCGACTTGGGTGGTAAATACCGCAAACTCCACTTTGTATTCACTGCTGCAGGGATTTCACACAGGCAGTCCTGCCCACACACGCATGAACAAAATGGCCATATGGAATGCAGGCACCGTCATGTCGCGGAGACTGGACTAGCCCTTTTCGCCGAGAGTCATGTTCTCCAAAAATATTGGTCTTACGCATTTGAGTCTGCGTTGTATTTGATAAACCGTATGCCATCCTCGGTTTTACAAAACACCAGTCCCTATTCTTGTCTGTTTCACAAGTCTCCCAATTATAACATGTTGCGGGTGTTTGGGTGTGAATGTTTTCCCTATCTAAGGCCGTATAATAGGCACAAAATGGAATATCGGTCTGTGTCCTGCGTTTTCTTGGGATAAACCAATTTTTTCCGTGGTAACAGGTGTTTGGACAGGACCACAGGGCGCATATACATTGCCAGACATATACATTTTAATGAGGAAGTGTTCTCGTTTATATGCACACCAAGCGTACTACCCGATTGCGCCAACAGTGTGGCTACACCATCGCTGCCCTAGGCATGCGCCCAAGTTCCCTGGCCAACTTCGACAAAAGTAGGTCCGCCATCACAGCCCCAGTGGCCACCATCGCCAGTCATGCTACTGCACAACCCCACGAACTGCCGTCTTCATCGACTGTAGATGCCACGACATCGTCTTTCCAATCATCGACGTCGTCGACCACGACTGGTTGTATGAGGAGGAGTCGCCCCACCACTCGCACTCATGGCATGCAACTCCGAACCACGACCCATGAGCAACGACGTCCACCAAGGGCTTTAGTAGCTTCAGTGGATGGTGATGAGCAACATGCAATTCACAAGCCATCAAAATCCCACATTGGCGCAACGCAATGGATGTGGAATTCAATGCTCTCCTACAAAATCAGACCTAGCAATTGGTTATGGTGCAACGTAACATGAATGTAATAGGTTGTAAATGGGTGTTTCATGTCAAGCGAAAATCTGACGGCATCGTTGAACGGTACAAAGCCCGGTTGGTAGCCAAGGGATTTAATCAAGTCCTGGGCATAGACTATTTTGAGACATATAGTCCCGTGGTCAAACCGACCACTATTCGACTTCTCCTAGCCTTTGCAGTCTCGAACCAGTGGACCATGCGGCAATTACATGTCCATAACGTCTTCCTCAATGGGCACATTACAGAAGATATTTACCTGCGGCAGCCACCAGGCTACGCTATCCCGAGTTACCCCGATCACGTCTGTAAGCTACAGCATTCCCTATACGGCCTAAAATAGGCGCCCCGCACTTGGTTCACAAAGCTATATGAATTTTTAATACATGTTGGGTTTCGTCCTTCAAAAATGGACATATCCGTATTTATTTATTTATGATTCCAGGCAGATACGTGCCTACATTTTGATCTATGTAGATGATATCCTATTATTGGCGAATGATGATGGCATGGTTGAGAGTATGATGCACAAACTGTCCTCAACATTCAAAATACGTGATCTTGTATACCCCGGTTCTTCTTCGGCGTTGAAGCCGTCTATAGCGCTAACGTCGTGACGTTGTCTCAGCAGCGATATATGACGAAACTCCTTTGCAAGGCAGGTATGGACTCCTGTAAACCACTTGCCACTCCGATGTCATCGACCACTTTGAAGACCGCTGATGACTCGACCATGATGGATTATCCCACGCCATATCATTAGTTGGTTGGCTCTCTGATGTACCTACTAACCACTCGCCCGGACTTGTTGTTTACAGTAAACCGATTGTGCTAACTTATGCACAATCCGACGCAGGACCATTGGGTGGCTCTCAAGCGCATGATACGGTATGTCAAAGGCACTTTGAGTCTTGGCCTACGTCTAACAGCATCCGCATCGCCAGTAGTGCATGCCTTTTCAGACTCAGGCTGGGCTGGTTGCTCGATTGATAGAAAGTCCACAGCCAGATATGCAGTGTTCTAGGAAGCAACGCACTGTCACATGCTTGTCAACCGAAGCAGAGTACAAAGCTCTTGCTAATGTTGCTGCGGAGGTAGTGTGGATCCAGTCACTGCTACGTGACCTTGGTTTGCATCATTCGATGATCCCGATGCTGTGGTGCGACAATCTGGGGGCAACTTATCTTTGTGCCAACCCCGTTTTTCACGCAAGGACAAAGGACGTAGAAGTAGACTATCTTTTTGTCCATGACAATGTGACGTCTAAAGATCTAAAAGTCAACTTCGTCTCGACACATGATTAGTTAGCAGATATTTTCACCAAGGCACTGTCTACTACTCAGTTTAACGATCTTCAAGTCAAGCTTGGCGTTGTCCCGTGTCCACTGTCAGCTTGAGGGGGTGTATTGAGTAGTTAGAGTACTTAGGCTTGGTAGAATAGTTCTACGTTAGTTACCTATCTTTTAGTTCTTCCATGTGTATATAATGTATTGTAAATCATTCTCAAATATATTAGAATACAATATCTTGTTCATTCATTTATTGTACCGATTGCTCATTATAGAGAATTTAAGATCAAGGAGTTTAACGACTAACTTCATATGGCTTGGAGATGGAATCTCACTCATATGTATGTAGGGCTTGTTGGGTATTTGAGGAAAAATGTCGTAGTATAGAACTACGTTGATTTAGACTGCACAGAACAAAGGAAATTGGAAAGGGAAAATTATGTGTCATGTACGAAACACTACCTTAGAAGTGATTTTTGGAGACTGTGTCGTCTTTAAACACAAACAAATTGCGATTAACCGGCACAATTAATGCGCAGCTAGAATCTGACTAACTTTGAGAAGAGAGAAGAAGAGAAGAAGAGGAGAAGAGAATTGAATTGATTATTCTGAGCCCAAAGGAAGGCAATATATATAGTCTCAAATATAATTGCCTAACCCGATTCCAGCCATAAACAGAGCAAAGATTGCGAAACAGAAGAGAGAACATGGCCAAGAAAAATAACAAGATTAATCTAGCCATATGAATTATTCTGGACGAAAAAAAAACTTATACGAAAATAATTATTCTAGATGGGAAAAGATCTCGGAAATAAACAAAGTGCGAATAAAAAAGGTGTCGCACCACTACTCGCATGTGTGCAAACCGAGCGGGCGGGCGCTGGCGCGCACGTGGTTTTCCCCTTACTTTCCCTCCAAAATATTTCAATCTTTCCTAGAAAGGTTGTTATTTAAAAAGTGGGTAAAAGCCCCATTTGAAAGTAATGTTAGACAACAAGACTCTTGGATATCACACTATTGAATGTATGATTCTCCAACAATCCCCCACATATTCAAAGTGTGTAAATGAATGACGTCTGAGTGAAACACAAGAGCTAAACTTAATGCTAGTGTTTAAACTTGAACTGACACGAAGTGACATTGAGTATGTAACTCTCTCCTCGATAGTGAATTATATCTTGAACTCATTGAGAAATATATAGTTTTGAACTCGAAAGCACACATCAGCCCTCAATATGCAGGTTCTGTAAAAGTCAAACTCTTTGACTTTTGAAGTCTGTCTTTGTACAAACCAATTATTAACATTGTCTTTTGTTTAATTTTATATGTAAGTTTTTTCATGATTTTGTTTGAGCACGGTTTTGGTATCCATCATGATTTCCTTACCTCACGGATTTTAAACCCATCTCCCTTGATATGTCAAGGATGGCCTTTCAATTTAGGCATTTTGTGAGAGGATCTACAATATTCCTCTCAGATTTCACATATTCTAATGTGATTACCCCATTCACAATTAACTGCCGCACAGACTCATGTATAACTCTCATGTGCCTTCTCTTTCCATTATAGACATTGTTCTTTGCCACGCAAATAACAGTTTGTGAGTCATAGTGAATGGGCACAACAGGTGTTAAACACCCCCACAACGGCATGTCTACCAATAGATTTCTCAGTCACTCGGCTTCTTGCCCAGCTAGATCAAGATCTATGAATTTCGCCTCCATTGTTGATCTAGCTATACTTGATTGCTTGGTGGATTTCCATGATATTGATACTCCGCCCATAGTGAATACGTATCCACTTGTGGAGCTAACATCATCATCGTTATTGACCTAGTTCGCATCACAATATCCCTTTAGGACTGTAGGAAATCCAGCATAGTGAAGTCCCCAATCTATTGTGTCTCTCACGCAGCGCATCACTCGTCTTAGTGTGCTCTAGTGAGTTTCACTTGTATTATGTGTATAGCGTCTGGGCGTATTCACTGTGAGAGCAATATCAGGTCTAGTATAATTCATTAGAAACATCATACTTCCAATTATTTTTGCATACTCTTCTTGAGACACGCCAATCTCTAGATTTTTTTTAATAGTTTCACACTAGGATCATATGGAGTTTGAGCCAGGGTTACCTCAAAGCTATAAAATTTCTTTAATAGCTTTTCTGTGTAATGACTTTGTGATAAAATGTAGCCATTTTCTCTTTGTGTAACTTTTACCCCTAGTGTAACATTAGTTTCTCCCAAGCCCTTCATGTCAAACTTATCAAACAGAGACCTTTTAGTCTCTTTTATTGCATTGATATTGTAACTAAAGATTAGCATGTCATCCACATAAAGACATATAAGTACAATGCTAGACTCAATCTCTTTGGAGTATAGGCAAGCATCTGATCGGTTAACTGAATAACCCAAATCTATAAGGGTTTTATGAAATTTTTCATACCACTATTTAGGTGCTTGCTTTAAGTTGTATATAGATTTTATGAGTCTACATACCATCCCTTCTTATCTTGGATCTACACGACCAGGTGGTTGTTCCATGTAAATTTTTTCTTCCAGATCACTGTTCAGGAATGTTGTTTTGACATCTATTTGGTGAACTATCAACTTGTGAGTCGAAGCCAAGGCAAATAAAACATGTATGGTTGCAATTTTAGTTACTGATGAATACGAACAAAAGTAATATTCACCAAACCTTTGTTTGTAGCCTTTAGCTACAAGTCTTGCTTTGAACCTTTCAATTGACCCGTCAGGTCCTAGTTTTCTTTTAAAAATCCATTTGCAGTCAATTGGTTTAGCCCCATTAGGCAGATCTACCAGTTCCCAAGTGTGGTTTGACTTAATAGAGTATAACTCAGTTTTTATGGCTTCTTTCCAAAACACCAAATCGACCGAGTGCATGGCAGCTTCAAAGGATTTTGGTTCTTATTCTAAATTAACTAACACACAAATTGATCAGAGATTTCATTTATATCATTCAGCTTAGTTATGTAAGTTATAAAATCAGAACCATAGCTCGTTTCAGTTCTCTACCTCTTGTTTATCCTTGTTTGTTCAAGCTCATTCTCTGGTTGAGTAGTGTGAAACGATATAAACTCGTTTCTTTGTGAGCTGTTAACAGACATGATTTTTAGAGGATAAATGTGTTCAAAGAACTCAGTAGGGATGGCAACGGGGCGGGGAGTATACTCCCCGTCCCCGTCCCCGAAACCCCGACCCCGTCCTCGTCCCCCTCCGCGACAGGGAATTAAAAATAGTCCTCATCCCAGTCCCCGCGAGAAATTTGGCGGGGACGGGGAATCGCCGTCCCTGATCACCTCTTAGTCAAAATCTAAAATTAGTGTAATTTTTAATTTAAAAAAATAAAAACTTAAGTCTTAATTTAAAAAAATTAATATATATATATATATATATATATATATATATATATATATATATATATATATATATATATATATATATATATATATATATATATATATATATGGTTGAGTTCAAATGAGGACAACAATATATAGAGGACTGTGAGGACAAATAATGGGCACACAACAAATTAATACCAGGCACACAACTTAATACATAATGGCACACAAGAATAAATGTAAACATCAGGTTTCGAACCTAGGCTCTATAAATTAACAAATCTAGCACGTGACATACAAACTGTGGCACACGACTACATTCGGCCATGCACACAACATACCGGCTAATGGCACACACTACATCTGTCCTTACGGTCCTCTATAATATACTTGTCCTCATTTGAATACATACATACATACATACATACATATATATATATATATATATATATATATATATATATATATATATATATATATATATATATATATATATATATATATATATATATATATATATATATATATATATATATATATATATATAGGGGTGATCACATGTGGCCATGTTGTTAGGTGTGGTCATATGGGCAATTATAGGCCATTAGATTAGATAGATCCAATGAATCATATTAATCAAGATTTTTTCAGTATTTTCGCGCACATTCTCCTACCCAGCGAACTGTAAGGGTAAACTCGTCATAAAACACCGGAATAGGGAAAATCACATTGTTGTGTGTTTTATTACACTGTTGGTGCATGTTGTCAACACTGTTGGCATATTCTAGAACCCGCCGCTATAAATGGCCACTGTAATTACCATAACACGGGAATACACCATTGTGGCCGGTTTGGTTCACGGAATAGGCCGGGAATGGCATAGCATTCCCAGTAATAGGCCTATTCCTTTGTTTGGTAACCATTTCTATTACCAGGAATAATATTCCTGGTAATAGCCTATTACCTCAAATAAGGTAATACCTATTACTACGGCCCCCCCTGGTATTAGCCTATTACTGAACGCTCAGGAATAGATTTTAGAATCTATTTTCTTTTTTACCCCTTTCATTAACCTAATTTTTTTATCCTATATATAAATTTATCCTATTTCACCACCGTCGTCGCCACCACCACCATCACCGCCGCCACCACCATCACCGCCGTCACCACTACCACCATCGCCGCCCCCACCACCACCGCCGTCACCACCACCACCGCCGTCACCACCACCACCATCGCCGCCCCAGCACCACCACCGCCACCATCACCATCACCACCACCACCACCGCCATCGCCGCCGCCACCACCACCACCACCAGAACCACCATGCAGCAGCACCACCGCCGCCACCACCGCCACCGCTACAACCGTCGCTGCCCCCACCACCACTGCCACAACCGTCACTGTCAATCGTCACCACCACCACCGTCGCCCCCACAATTGCCACCGCCACCACCACCACTACCACCCCAACACAACCACCACCACTACCACCCCAACACCACCACCACCGCCACCACCACCACCATCACCACCACCACCACCACCATCGCCACCATAACATATTTTTATAAGGGTATTTGTGTCTTTTAAAACATATTTCATTTCTATTCCTTAAATCAACCAAACACTGTAATATAATTCCTAAAGTCTATTCCTTCCGCGAACCAAACATAGAATACAATTCCTATTCTATTCCTTGCCTATTCCATTCCTTATGGAATAGCATTCCTATTACCTCAAAATTTATTCCGTGAACCAAACGTGTTGTTGGTGTGTTTCACTGGGGTGTGTTTTATTACACTATTGGTGTATGTTGTCAACACTGTTGGTGTATTCTGGACTCCGCCCGCTATATATGGCAACTGTAATTACCATAACACCCCCACTTACCAAAACGCGCGAAAATTCTCAGAATTACCACTGCCGTTAGATTAAACTGATTCAACGACACAAATACGACCACACGACCACGCTTAATGACATGACTACATATGAGCGTTCTTCTATATATATATATATATATATATATATATATATATATATATATATATATATATATATATATATATATATATATATATATATATATATATATATATATATATATTTATTTATTTATTTATATTTATTTATTTATTTATTTATTTTAGTTATAATGATTATTCGGGGACGGGACGGGGCGGGGTGGGGAGGCGTATCCCCTCCCCGTCTCCGCAGGGGAATTTCAAAAATTCTCCATCCCCGTCCCCGATCTCCAAATTTTTCCTTCGTCCCCTACGGGGACGGGGCATATTGCCATCCCTAGAACTCAGCTTCCCTAGCTTCACACATAGATCGATTATCTAGATACATAAATCTGTAGGCAGCACTATTTTTGTCATATCCAACAAATACTACATCTAGAGTTTTAGGCCCAATATTGGGCCTTTTAAAAGACGCAAGACCTACCTTTGCTAAAGATCCCCATACTTTAAAGTATTTCAAGTTGGGAGCACAGCCTTTCCATAGCTCAAAAGGTGTTCTGTCTTTTCATTTGTGAGGTATTTGTTGAGAATGTGGTTAGCTGTAAGGGCAACTCCCCCCCCCCCCCCCCCCCCCCCCCCCCCACAAGGATGTTGGCGCACTTGAACTAATAAGCAAAGCGTTAATCATTTCTTTGAGAATTCTATTTTTCCTCTCAGTTATGTCGTTATGTTGGGGAGTATAAGCTACAGTAACTTCATGAATGATGCCAGTTTTTTCACAAAAGCTCTTAAGTGAATTTGTTTCATATTCACTACCCCTGTCAGACCAAAGTCTGTTGATCTTTTTATCTAACTGATTTTGTACTTCATTTTTATAGATCAAAATTTTTTGTTTGGCCTCATCTTTTGTTCTTAACAAATAGATTTTTGAAAAGCGTGTAAAGTCAACGATAAAAGAGATATAATAACGATTTCCACCTCTAGTTTTTGTATTTTTTAAAATCTGCTATATCTGTGTGGATCAACTCTAAGGCACACGTAGTGTGATTACTCCTAGAGAAGAGTAGTACGTTTTTTTAGCAAGTTTTGCTTCAGCACTTATTTCACATTGAGAAAAGGAATCACTATTCAAACTTGTTAACATATTCATATTTTTTAGTCTGGTTAGGCATTTTATCCCAATATGTCCTAGTCTACCATGCCATACATTAAAAGAAACAACAATATAAGCAAAACCACCAATGCGACTGACATTATTCTTCATACATTCATCAATGTTTGCAGCAGTAAAAGGAATAAGCGTAAAACAAACATTCTCCCACGTAAGTCCCCCTTTCCCCAAATACTCCCCTCTGCGAGTCATAATCAAACGGTCTGACTCAAAAACTAGTTTGATCACAACCCTTACCAACAGGGCCCCTGAGACCAAATTTCTACGCAGAGAGGGAACATACATGCATCACATCATACAAAAATAGGTACTTATTAGAGCAAAACTTAATCTCTACATTCCTTTTACTTCTTACCTCATCCATGCTGCCATTCCCCATATAAACTTGCTCTCATTGCCCTTCGACGATTGGTTGGAAGTTTTTGAACAGTCTCCTATTTGCGCAGAAGTGACGAGACGCTTCGGTATCCACTCTCCACTCCTCGGAAACTCCAACCATGTTTGCCTCCATTGTCACCACTACTGCCACCACCTCCACGTTTTCCAACAAGTTTTCTTAGTTCCTGACCTCCTCTTAATTTGTTTTCTAAGTGTGTTGGTCATTCGTGACCTTGCGGTGGTAACATTGTGCTACACGGTGTCCATGTTATCCATAAACAAGGCACACGCCTCCTTTCCCTTATTTCTGATTTTTGTTGTTCTTGAACCGGTTGTTGTTGTTGCTTTAAAGCCCTTCTTCTAGTTCTTGTTTTGTCCTCCTCCAGTTTTCTTCCTGACATCTTTGGCACTAGTTTCTTCGTTATTAGCATTTAAATTTTCAGTGATAGAAATAGACCTTTGTTTGAAGTGAAAAGCCTCTTCAATGCTGATATGATTCACCATCCGCTCTCATGTGTTGTATTTGGTCTCATACTTCATTTTGTTCTGAAATTCTGCCCAGGACTCGGGTATTTTTTCCACCAGTGCATAAGTTTGTAGCAGATCACTTACCGAGATACCTTCTGTCACCAGGTCTGCAACCATATTCTCATACTCGCGAACTTGCTCCACTATCGACTTTGAATCTACCAATTTATAGTTCAGCCAGCGTCCCACTGCATATGTTCTTCGTCCTGCATCGTCAGCACCATGTTTCTTCTGTAACATGTCACAAATGATTTTGGTGGAATTATGCAGAGCATATATGTTGAGCAGTGTGTTAGACATATGTTGTAGTAGAGTCCCTCGCATAATTTTGTTGTCTCTTTCATACTTGGCCCGAATTTCTTGAGACAAAGTAGTGGGTTTTAGGGGTGGGCATTTTCAGGTCAGGAGTAGCATCAAGAATTGTGACTTTAGACTCTGTTTGAGCTTGCTCAGAACGTGTGGTCTAGGAAGGAGGTAAATTTTGATCTAGGTCGGTGGTTAAAACATAGTTGAGTTCAGTGGACTCAAACTGTATCATCATCTAATTGACCGACCACCTACAGTAATTCATACCGTTTAGAGGCTCGATTTTTGAGAGATCGACAGATATTTTAACAATGTAGTTTGACATTTTGGGAATTGCTTTTAATTGTTGGGAATTTTAAAAGTTACAGTCTTGAAACCCGGTACCTCTAATGGGTAACATAGACTAACTACGATTAACCGGCACAATTAATACACAGATAGAACCGGGCTAACTCTGTGCTCAGATGGAAGAGAAGAGAGAAGAAGAGGAGAGGATAAGTGAGTTGATAATTTTGAGCTCAAAGAAAGGCGGGTAAAAGGTGGGTAAAAGACTCATTTGAAAGCAATGTGGGACAACAAGTTTCTAGAATATCACATTATTGAATGTTTTTTCAACACCCTAGTATGCAACTCTCGGTCGCCATGCTGGAGCTGCACGATAATTCGATCAATTGAATTGGTGAGTATCCCTCTTTAATTTTGAGATATGGTGATCATGATTAGTTGACGATGAAGCATACGGCACCGATGGCCTCTTGATTCTCTTGTTCTTTTGGCACTGGTGGTCTCTTGATTCTCTTACAAGCCTTGCAGAAGTGCCTGGGCTGAGACAAACTGTAATTATTGTAGTAACAAAACTTGGTGTTCGATGAATCACAACGTGGGCATTTCAGAGGTTGTTGCGGCGACGGCAAAGCTTGCTTCTGCTGTTGATCTTGGCCGCCCATTGGTTTCTCCATAAGCTTAGCGTCACTCGACCCCATTAAGCTTTTGCCATCTATCTGATTCTTCTGCACCAAAAATCAAACAACAAACAAAAAGAAAAGAATAGAAAAGAAGAAGAAGAGGTTCAAGATTGGTATTTCAATGGTAAAAAATAACAACACATGAATAAATATTTTGTTACTCCACGTCGGCAATTTTACTGGAGGGACTGAAATTAAGAAAATTTGAATAATTATGGAGTCAAATTGATAGTTTTTAAACTCATTAACTCCAATTAACAATACCCTAATAGTTATAGGACCAAAACTAAAATTTTCTTTTTAAAAAATTATATAGTACAACTCTTATAGCATAATGCATAAAAAATTAACAAAAAATAGACATAAATCAGGAATATAGCATGGACCGAGACTTATTATATTTTTAGATGTCGTATATTAATTTATATTATGGTATACTTTACATTACTTCAAAAATTTAGTGGCGAAGTAGAGATAAAATTTCAACTGGTGTATGGTCTAATTAATTCAGAAAGGTTGAATTGCGTATAAATTACATTTTGATTTTTGTTGGGCAGAGACTTACAGGACCAAATTTTAAAGTTTACTCTCAAAATGTGGTAGACAAGTATAAAAAAAAATAAATAAATAAAGTTATATCTATGCTACTAGATATAACTTTTGATATAGCAGTATGCAATTGATCTTGACAATTGGTTTAAGAGTAGGTCACGAATTTGTAATTACGGCTAGCTGGTGCTGAGGAGGGAGGATTAAGTTTAACATCCTACTATATATTAAAAGTCTTTAATAATAATAATAATAATAATAATAATAATAATAATAATAATAATTGGTAAAAGAAAGTTTGTTCATAAAAAGTTATTGACGCAAAAAAAAAAAAATTGCAATTTAGCCATATCTTTTTTTTTTTAAATACTACTGACTCTCACAATGTAGTATCTGTTCATAACTACTTTCTCAACTGAAACATAAAGGCTATGTTTGGCAAACCTAGCTGAAAAGGTAGCTGGAAGCTTAAAAGTAGCTGAAAGCTGAAAAGTTATAAGTTAGGAGCGGAAAACGGAAGAGTTGTTAAGCTAGCTGTTATGCTTGAAAGTGTTTGGTAAAACTAGCTTTTTGATAAGTTGATAAATGTAAAAAGACAAAAAAATGATATCTTCATAAAATTTAAATTAATTTGTTTACATATTAAAATTTAACATTTTGTGTTCAAAATAAATTAACATTTTAAAATAAAATTATTAGCATAATCATGATTTAGTATCCCATAATGAAGTATCAATATTGTTGTGAATCTCCTTCATCTAATAATAATAATAATAATAATAATAATAATAATAATTGCGGTGAAAGTTGCGGATAAAGAAGAAGAAGAAGAAAAATTTAATTGGAAAGGATAAATGATGTCATTTCTTTAAAATAATAAGTATATAGATGGAAAAAAATTAAGAAGCTACTAGCTTATTTTAAACTACGAGCTTCTTTTAGGAAACAAGCTTTGTCAAACAGGGTAAATTATGCCCTGGAAACGTGTTCACCATGAATAGTGAACACGGGTCCAAACGGCGCCGTTTTTATGTAAAAAGAAAAAAAATTTCGCGAATGTGATGTTAACGGCGCGCGTTTGGTCAGATTATGAATTTTCTGTTATGAGATTATGAATGTACTGTAAATTCATAATCTCATAACAGAAAATTCATAATCGCATAAAAGAAAAACATTTATTAAATTATGAATTTTCTGTTATGAGATTATGAATTTACTGAAAATTCATAATCTCATAACAGAAAATTCATAATCTCATAACAGAAAATTCATAATTTATGAATGTTGAAGAAGCTTGCGCTACAGAGGAGCAGCCATGGTTTCGGACGGGAATGTGTAGGCATGGTTCCAAAGTGAATGTGCAGGTATGGATTCATAATTTATGAATGTCCGAAATCATTGCTCACCTCAAATTAAAGTGAAACCGCGAAATGTAAAAATGAAGAATAAAAGTCACACGATTAATTAAGAAAAAAAAAAAAGATAACGGTGCACTAACACCGTTGGGACCGTGTTCACCATGGATGGTGAACACGATTCCATGGCATAACGATTGGTCAAACAGTGCCAAAGAGTCAATATAACCACACCTTAATTGTCTCTTTGTCAAAAAAGGTTTCTGATAGCTTTATTTAAGATAAATTAAACTATAATGACCACATCACTAATCATTTCTCTTTTCATAACGAATTTATTACGATTATTGAAACGGCACTAGCCTTTTGTTGCAGTAATAATGGAAATATTGTAATGAAGATGGTCATTATGATACTATGACTTTTGACATCATCTTTGTGTATATTCTATTTGACGTTGCTTTACTTTTGGTGCTCCAAATTCCTAAAACGGATTACCTAATGGGCTCCTCCTCAATTCTTATAATTTTACTAGCTAACATCTAAGCCACCTATAACTTTTTTTTTTTCTTTTTTTTCTTTTTTCTTGTTACTTATGGTCAAACCAGATTAAGATCTAACTAAAAATTGACAAACACGATGTATAATGAAAAAATTCCAATTTTAATTATTTATTATAACATTATCACATTTAGTCCTATTTTTTTGTTGGACGTTAGTCGGATCGGTCGAGTCGGTCGCGTTTAGCCCTTACTCGATTCAAAACGTGACATTGTGGCTTACCATGAAGGAATGTGGTTAAATGAGTAGTGTCCACTTACTTATCATCAATTGATTTTAAAAAGGATATGACAACCATATAACCGAAGAATTCCGTAGTTAAGTGTACTTGTCTGCTTGACCTACTGGAAAATATGTACACTGAGAATTAATGTGACAATGCCATAATAGTCGAGGACTAAAAATAAAATTTATTCATTTATAAAATGTATCCAATTTAGTATGATGTACTGATATAGTATAATTATTATGTGCTTGTTTGTTATATATATCACTAATACTATGGAGGAAAAAGAAAAAACTAAATTGAAATTGATACAAAGGTTGAGGTTGAGGACTTGAGGTTGAGGTTAGACTAACAACTTTTGTTGTTAGTGAATAAGTTGATACACCAAAAATTATATATATATATATATATATATATATATATATATATATATATATATATATATATATATATATATATATATAATCAAAAATATGAATTTATATAATGAAAAATATGAATTTATTTTATGGAAAAATAATTTCAATAAACTAGTACGAAATTAGCACAAAAAGATTTAATTTTTAGAAAATCAGTCTCAATCAAAGGATTCAAAGCTTGGTACAAAACCAGCATCTTCGAATTATTTATATAAAATAAATAAAATTGAGAAAGAGTTTTCAAAATTTGAGATTTTAACTCAACAAGAAGAAAGAGAAATTCGAGTCATGTGTACTCACACTCTCCTAAAAATTGATTTGCAACCTCCCGATGGTGCTAGAAGCGTTGTAGCGTCCACCTCATTTTCGACTTAAATGTGTCTATTTTGAAAATCAATTTCTCTTTCACTTATTACTTGTTTTGATCTACAATATATCAATCTTTTCGTCTTATTACGAAGAACCCCAATCCACTAAACCCGACTCAAATCCAGAGTGGACCCAACATATATTTATACCCCAAAATAAACACTTTCTATGTCAATTTATGCTAAAAAAATCAACAACTTTAGCCTAATTATTACACACTGCAACGATGTTACGAAGCCCAAAATTAAGGATTGATGATATACCCATTCCCTATTTGATTTGCCAAAAATTTATAATATAATAATCCCACTTTTCGTTCTCGCAAAGAAAATGTTGTTGTTCCTAAGATTTTACTTGTCAAATGGTCCAACGGCTAGCTTAATTAAAAAGATATTAAAGTTTTATTGGCAATTTTTATTGGCTAATTAATTATTTTAGAGCGCCAGGGTTGCTTTATCAAATAGTTTTAGCCGCAATCCTATTTAATTTATTTCTTCTTTTTTTTTTTTTTAACTTTAAAAAATTCATATTTTAGTTTAATATTTTAAACATATTCTTAAATATAAGAGGTTGAGGCTTACTTTTTAAAATAATGAATAATGTTTATTTTTTCTTCTTGAATTCTCCTCTGAATTTTCGCCTTATTATCATTCATTATGTGCTTATGAAATGAGTGACATCATTATGTGTGGTCAAGAAATTTACTTAATAGTCCGCACGATCTTAGTTTAATGGTTCAGTAGATAGTATTTGAGAAAAAAGATCAAAGTTTGAATTTCGAAAGCCACAGTGTAGGAGTAATTATACCCAAAGTGAGTAGATCCCTTGTGCGCACCGACAATTAGAAATTTGATAACATTCTTCGTTAAATTTTTACTTTTCAACTATGGCACATCGTCTCTATTTCTCTTACATAACACTGTTAAAATCATATTTTTTATTTTACAAATGAAATATTGATACTAAATAAGATTATAATTAAAAAAGAAACATTAAAAAGTATTCAAATACCCATGTCCCCATGTACTAAGAAAAATTTTAATAGAGTTTAATAGTTTTGTTATTTCAGGAACAACGTTTTTAAGGGGTTAGAGGTGTATATTGTAACTGTTAAAACCATTAGCATGAAACAATTGAAGAACTAAAATTGCATTGTTTCTTTTATTATTATTATTATTATTATTATTATTATTATTATTATTAATGTTGGTGACAGAGATGGGGAGAATACAAGAGGATACGTAGATGAAGCCAAGGCAAACTTATTACCCTCAAATAAAACCATAAAAAGCAAACAAGTAAAGAAAAGAATTCTCATCATACTTCCCTATAAAATCCCTCTGCCACTTCTTTCTTGTCTCCCGGCCGCCGCACTCTGCCCACCACCATTCTCCACCAAAGAATAACAATCACTTTCTTCTTCTTCATTGCCATGAATACTTCTCTTAGAAGAATCACTTTTCTACAATTTCTTCTTCTTGGGCTCTCCATTTTCCTTTCTGGTATAACTAAATCCTGCCGGTTTCTTGTTAATTCGTGTTTTTTAATTTGTTGCATTGGTTGCATGTGACCCATTCTATTCTTGGATTGTTGAACAGGTTTTGGTTTTCTTAGAGAAGTGGAATGCCTTGGGATCAATTATGGTCAGATCGGAAACAATTTGCCGCCGCCGGAGAAAGCTCTGCAACTCCTGGAAGCTCTGAGGATCACGAAGGCAAGAATCTACGACACCAACCCGGAAATCTTGACGGCATTCGCGAACTCCAACGTTGAACTCTTCGTGACGGTCGAGAACGAAATGCTGGCCAGTTTGGCCGGCGACCCGCAACAGGCCAACCAGTGGGTGAGCGCCAATATTAAGCCGTACTTCCCCGGCGCGAAGATCGGCGGGATCTCCGTCGGGAACGAGATTATCACCGACGACGACACGTCATTGATGGGCTACCTCGTACCCGCCATGGTCAACATCCATGCAGCTCTGGTAAAACAAGGATTTGACCGTTACATTCAGGTATCGTCCCCTCATTCCCTGGCGGTTCTGGGGAATTCGTTCCCGCCGTCGAGTGGGTATTTCAAGCCGGAGATCTCCGGGGTGATGAAGCAATTCCTCCAGTTCTTGGCCGCCACGGGATCGCCGTTTTGGATAAACGCTTACCCGTATTTCGCTTACAAAGACTCGCCGGCGAAAATCTCTCTGGACTACGTTCTATTCAACCCCAACGCCGGGATGGTGGACCCCTACACGAGGCTACGCTACGACAACATGCTATACGCGCAGGTGGACGCCGTGGTTTTCGCCATTTCGCGGATGGGGTTCACCGGCGTGGAGGTGAGGGTGTCGGAGACAGGGTGGCCGTCGAAAGGAGACGCCGACGAGGTGGGCGCCACGCTCCAGAATGCGGCGATTTATAACAGGAATTTGATGAGGAGGCAGCTTCTTAATGAAGGGACGCCGTTGCGGCCCAACATGAGATTGGAGGTTTATCTTTTCGCGTTGTTTAATGAAGACATGAAGCCTGGGCCAACCTCGGAGAGGAACTATGGTTTGTTTCAACCTGATGGGACCATGGCTTATAATGTCGGACTGTTGTCCTCCACCTCTTCTAACTCTGCTTCTTCATCACCCTCATCTGCTTCCGTTTCCCTGGCTTCCTCTGCTACAAAGGTAACCATTTTAGCTATTGAATTTTTTTCTTTTCCTCTTAATTCTATTTAATTTTTAAAAATAAAAAATAAAAAATTGATGGGCGTTGGCCGTGTCGGCCGAGTTCAACCCCTACCTACTTGATTCGAGACGTGGTCTTGTGGCTGCCTTAACATGGAAGGATGTGGTTAAACATTCTTGACTTATAGGAGTTAAGATAACGAGTTTGAATTGATAGCGAGACATTAGTCGAGTCTAGTCCTGGATGGAATGGGCAACCGGCATGCTACTGGGCTGGGAGGGGATTATTGGGCGTCAATTAGGTTGGCCAAATGATGGCAAGATAGTAGCTGAGTTCAGTCCCGGATGGATGGGATGTGTATACTGAGGGGAGATTGTTGGGTGTCGTACTAAAGTGTGGAATTTTTTCACTTTTTAAAATTAAGTGAAAAATGAATTGTAATTTCCTTATGCTAAACAATTGGTTGGATGGGGTGGAGCAAATTCATATGATTATATCAAAGTGAGTTATTTTTTTTTAGAATAAAGTGTTATATACAGGGCGTCTTTTGAATTTTTGAGGTCACTTTCTGGTAAATAAATGAGGCTCTAATTTAACTATTTGCACTACTGGAAATTATGAAATTTCTGACCGTTTTGACCGCCTGAAAGTGATTTTAAATCAAGTTGAAAGTAAAAAGTGGTCGGAAATAGCAATAAAGATTTTTCTGGATACCAAAAGTGGTCGGAACAAGACTTTCGACTTGATTTAAGATGACTTTCAAGTGGTCGAAAATTTCATAATTTCCAGCAGTGTTGAGGCGTAAAAATTGAAGATTTGATTAAGAAGAAAATTGAATTATGTCAAAAAATTTGAATCATTTTGCCATAATCATGCTCAATTAATTAGGAGGGAGAAATGAAAATTGAATTGCAATTTTGATAATCAAAGAAATTTGGGGGAAAGTTGTAAAATGAATGGAAGAAGGAAGAATCATGCCCTCTTTAATGGTGGTGTGTGATTTGGAGAAAAAAACAGTTGATTTTAGACAAATAGAAAGAGGCGTGAAGGGATGTC
Source organism: Ipomoea nil (assembly GCF_001879475.1). Taxonomy (NCBI): domain Eukaryota; kingdom Viridiplantae; phylum Streptophyta; class Magnoliopsida; order Solanales; family Convolvulaceae; genus Ipomoea; species Ipomoea nil. The sequence goes on from NW_017619528.1 coordinate 586,012, forward strand.
GGTGTAATTACATATTTTTTTTTTTATAATTTCTTAAACAGATAGGTCAAAAATAGATATTGAGCCCCTATGCAGTTGGGCATTATGCACGGGTCAAAAACCGGCTTATATAGAATGACCTTTTATAGAAATTAAAGTCTTATTGCTTATAACTTATTTATTTATTTATTTTTGATATATACATAATGTATTATTAATACTTAATTATTTTTTCCCTCTTGTCCCACGTTTGGTCATCTTGGCAACAATTATTGGCAAACAGGTAGAGCATATGGAATATCAAAGTCTGGTGTTGTGGATGCTTGTACATTTGTTGGCATGGCAAGCTATGATTAGAAGACAACACTAAAGCAATGGTGGTGGGGGGCTTGGATGTAATTTGGCACCTGCCACATTTGGAGCAAGAAAATGTTGAGGTGTTGCCGTGGCCATTTGGCATCGCAACAGTGAAGAGTTTCATGAAGGATCGATCGATCACGACCCAAATATGGCCTACACCATATTCAAGAACAACATATCCCAAAAGTTTGAAGGGTCAAGATTACGACAGATAGAATGAAGAATGAAGTTCAGGATTAAAAATGAAAGTCTAAACATGTCACATTACTGATAGATGGTGTGGATAATATTACGATGATGATAGAGTAAATATGTTTCATTATACGTTTTAGGAATCTTTACTTTTATTTCTCTTTTGCTTATGGAATTAGGAAATTGAATGTACATGTACACTTCTCTTTTCTATGATGATTATTATTTAATCAATGAAGAGGGAATTCATTGAGAGAACAAAAATGGGTTTCAATTAAAGATCTTTACTTTTGAATGTGGATTCTGCAACAACTGTTTTTTTTTTTTTTTTTTTTTTTTTCTTCCTATTTTGGTGCATATAAAAATAAAAATAAAATGACCCTAAATAGTAGTGATTAGACGACAATTGAATTAGGAGTTAATTTCACTTTTAATTTGGTCCTATGATTATTGTGGTCTTGTTACTTTTAATCCACGACTTTCAAAAGTATCAATTTAGTACTTTAACTATTTATATTTTATCAATTTTAGTCACTTTGATCTAATTGTCGTCTAAAACTCACTAAAAAATATTAATAGGTAAAATAATACGAATATTTTAATCTTTTTTACTCCTCTTTTCTTTCGTCTCCACCGAGTGCTTCTCCATTGCTTCTTTTTTCTCCATTAGTTTTATCACACGATACCAACAAAAAAATAATAAAACTTCCTTTGTATTCCCATGTTCGATAATTTGTTCTTATGAGCATTTTTGTTATATTTATGTGCTTACAAGTTTTAATAACAACATTTGGAGTTTATTAATGAATTATCTTTTATAATTTACCATACGCTCAAAATTAATTCATGATCAATTCTTACTAACAGTTTCTCAATTGAATCAATCACATAAAATCTGTCTAATGTGATTTATTTCTTTTATATTAATTATTGACTATTACACTGAAATGATATTTATCTAATTCACATTAGTGATTGCAAAAAAAATATTATTAATTCATGATAAGATGGATTAGGAAATTCGTAACTTTCCTAGCTCCTAGCTTTATTGGCTGGCCATAACCGTCAGCTAGCACTGTAACTGCATAGTCACCTGCGGCTATCTTTACGAAAAGGCACTTTGGCCATTCTATATATGTTGACAAAGAAAACAAAGTTTTTGTCCAAAATCAGCTAACATGGTGCACATGAACCCCGCATTGATATTCAACCACTCCAAATAAAAAATATAAAATAAATCTTTCAACTATTAGCAACACATAAATTAAATCACTAAATTTTTTAGCGTCAGACGCTTTTAATTTTTCTATAGCTATGTACTGGGATGGAATCCCTCCAAACTCTATTTTGATTCATATATAAATGCAACCACATTGGTTTTTCAAAAAAAATCACTAAATTTTAAAAAATTTTAATTAAATTCTTGAATTCAATATAATCATGCAATTAAGTCTATTTTACTACTGCCAAACATCTTGTGCTCAAATGGTATGTAGTGACCTCTTTTATGTGAAAGGTCATGAGATCGAGCTCTGCTGTGTGCTTCATTAGGTTGAGACATTACAAATTTAATGATATGGCAATTTTTTTCTTACATTCCATTTTTTAATAATAATAGTAATAATTGATGGATTATATGAACCCGGGGGTCCGGATTATACAACCCGTATATATGTTTGAATATAAAAAATAAATAACAAAACGATAAATATTATATTAATTGAGCATAAAACGATATTACAGAGGTTCGGGACGTGTAATAACAAGACAAATGTTGTAGGAAAAATATGAGATGCCTAATTAGGACACTGGGGGGTGTTTATATACTCCCCGGCTGCTACGGGCCCTGGGCCCGCGGGAGGAGCCGCGGTCCGCGCCGCAGGACTCGCTCCACGCGAGGACCCGGCCCTTGGCCGAGCACGGAGCTCGGCCAATGGGCCGAGCATGGGTTCGTTTGAGCCCATGGGGCTCAGCCGAGCTCGGGGAGGTCGGCCCATGCCGACCCCCCACTGGGCCGACCCCGGGGTGGTTCGTCCTGCTCCGCGGGTGGGCGCGGGGTCCGACCCGGTTCGTATTCTGTTGCTCCGCTCCGGCTCCGTGATTATTCCATCATCAGTCCCCCACTCTCGGGGCTGCGAGGAGCTGTTAGCACGAGAGAGTAAAAATGAGTTTAATAATTACGGGGCCCTGAATCATGTTCCAAAAATTCACCCTTTCCTCTCGTAGAATTCTTGGCGCGATAAGACTCCTAACCGGACTGGAATTCAAGCCTGTATAAATTCTTATCAGTTAAGAGTCCTCATCCTACTACAACCCTTCCACTTCCCCTTTAAGTACCCCATCCATCTCCACAAACCTCCTCACATTCCCAACACCACACCTTTCCCTCTCCCCAAAATTTCCCCCATTTTTCCCAAAAGATGTCTTCTCTTTCTCCCCTCCCCCCCCTTTTTTCCCCTCCCTCCCCTATATAAAGTAGCCTTCCCTTCATTCCTCACACACACAAAGCTCCACAAAACTGAAAAACTCTCTCCCTCTCCTCTCCCCAAATTTTCCGGCCATCCTCCCGCTGCCGACCACCGACCGCCGTCTGCCGCCGATCTGCCGACTAGCACCCCGGCCGACCCCAGCCCCCTGCTGAGGTTGACCCCACCCACGCCGACCCCAGCCCCCCGAGGCCGACCCGTGCTCCTCGTGTCCTCCCTTCGTGCTTCCTTCGTCATCCCCTCCTTGCTTGAGTCGGGTGAGTTTCGTGCAAACCCCCTTTTAGAGTTCCGTAGCTCTCTTTTTATGAGCATAGTGCCTCTTGCTGAGGACACGCACCCGGTAGACCTACTTTTGATTATCAATTATTGGTCCATCTTAGACTCCATTGACTACGCGGACCTCCCGCCTAGCGATGACGAGTCTATTGATTTAGACCGGTTTCCTTCTCCCGAGGTTGACCATTATTATATCGAGTACCCGTACATAGATCCGTTAGCCACACATCCCCCCTTCATGTTGGTTCCCACGCCACTCCCGGACCCCTTCCCCTTGAGCCAGTATACCGTACTTGACTCCGCCATCCCTCGGGGGTTTGGATCCTCCTTGAGGGGTCACGATATCGCCGTGGCGAAGGCCTTGGTTGGCCCGTCAGCCGAGGTCCACATCCCGCCTCCCGGGACAACTATACTAGAGCCTCCTGGACCCAATTTCTTTGGGGTCCATGTTACATCTCTTCTCATGGGTTTAGCTTTCCCCCTTCACCCCTTCACCATCGAGCTCCTGAACTTCCATCGTATATCTGTGGGTCAACTAGTCCCCAACTCCCATCGGGCGGTGGCAGCCTTTATTGTTCGGTGTGTCGAGGTGGGTATCTGCCCTAACCTGGACCTTTTCCACTCTTTTTTTACCGCGACCAATTCCTCATCTAAGGAGAGCAAGGGGTACATGGCGTTCACGGCTCGACCGGGGACGAGGATTATGGGACACGTACGGGATTTCAACAAGGGTTGGAAGCCCCGGTTCGTGTTTGTCTCTACAGGCGAGAAACTCCCTTTTGAGGTGCCTTGGGGTGGGTACTTTCGTAAGTGCCTTTGCCCGCGGTCCACCCCGGAGCTTGAGGTCCTGGCCGAGGCGTTTTTGGGCGACACGGCTGACATGTTAGACTCCCAGGATCTTTTCGACCACGCGTCCTTGGTCAGGGCGGGTTTTACCCGCGACCTCCCTCCTCCGCCTCCTCGTGGCACTCCTGCCCCTCATCCAGACTCTGCGGGGGAGACCGAGGAGGAGTCTGCTAGCGATGATCCAGAGGACGATGTTATTGAGTTGTGAGCCGGACATTCGACGCCTCCTCCTACCAGCTCTGGTTTGTCACCTCGTCGACGTGCCTGCATGCCTGTTTGTTTATGCATTTTCGCTTGAAGTGCTCACTGATTTGTCTTGGTGTATAGGTATGGCTCCACGTCGCGCCGCCCTCGTGACCCTTATGGAGAGTTTGCGGAACCGTGGTGGCGAGGACCCGAAGCGTCGCAAGATTGGCGAGACTAGCCATGCCACCTCGGGCGTCCGGGTTCCCTCAGGTCCCCGGGTATCACGCCGCCGTGAGGCGAGGTCCGTGTAACACCCCAGATTTTCAAGACATTTAAAACTTATAATAAAGGTAGAATCTTATTAAATCCCAAGATATAAATACAAGCGTTCGGGGTGCTATGCCACACCTGGGCTAGAGAACCCAAGTGCACAGGCTAACTAACTAATATCCTCAAAGCGTAAATACGTAAACGTGGCACGCAGGCCAAAAGGGAAACTATCTACTTCTAAGCTCTAGCGCACTCCAGTGACTTAATCTCCTGTGCCTGAAAGCCAAATATATCTGTTCAGCGAGAGATGCTGGTAACCCACTCCAACGCGTTGAAATACAATACATATAGAGATATATATAGATATACGAAAACCATTTTGAGCATGAAGATATATCCTACGAACACTAGCTTTAAAACCGGGAATGACTCGACAGATAAGGCTAGACACAAGCACAGTTATAACGAGCATATGCAGTTCACAACAGATAAGGCAGATAAGGCAAAGCATAAACAATGATCATAACCCAACATGAACAATCCCCAATATAAATCCCACAGTCACATCCCCCAAGACACTCGTAATCACAACTCGTCCATGTCACAACACATAACACACTTTGTTGGCGCCACAGGACCAATCGCATGCCCATACATGAGGGTCAGCGCATATAGCTCTGACACGGCCCCGCAGCACCCTGCCCCGTATCGCAACACGGAGGGGTCGATCGCAACCGACCGATGAACCGCAGCTCATCATAGTGTTTGATCGCAACCAAACAGTGGACCGCAGCCCAAGAGAATGTCATCTGACCGCAGCCAGGAAAAAGGACGAACCGCAGCTCGTATAGAAACGTTTGATTGCAACCAAACGGTGGACCGCAGCCCAAGAGTATCAATCTGACCGCAGCCAGCTTCTGAACCGCAGCTCAGGATAACCAATCCGATCGCAACCGAATTGGGTAGCACACACATAACACATAGCAAGCACATGCAACCCACAGTACACATTAGGAAGGGGGAGAAAAACGTATAACAAAACCTATGCGTGATCCATCACTTACTAAGAATAGTCCTAAGGGGTTCATACTTCTTCCACCTAGGTCAACGGGATACCAATTCAACTAGCATGCAATATAATAGACTCATAAACCTACGAACGGTACCCGAAACATCAAACTAGACATAGGCACGATAAACGGAGTCCGTTGGGACACCACGGGGAACGGGGAACATCAAACGGGGAAGCCGGGGTCCCGAGTGGGACAATTTTCCAGCGGGTAGCCGGTGGGTGGGGGCCACCCGCCGGCTGCCCGCCGGATTCTACTGTTCCGGGCAGCGGGTCGCCGGCGGGCAGCTGCCCGCCCGCCGGCCACCCGCTGCCGGGCGGTGTTTTACGGCCATGGGTAGGTGGCGGGTCCCCTACCCCCCCACCTACCCCCCACTGACTCTTTTCATCACTTTTCGCCCCGGGAACCGTTGTGGAACCCGAAACCATGCTTAGACACTTTTCAACGCAATTAACGACAACACGTAGACAATTAACGAATCAAATACAAGAAACGAACGGCACATAACCTATCATGCTTTTCTAAATATAATCAACACCCAAACATGCGATTTCCCCACCCGATAATCCAAGAATAAGATTATACGATACAACCTAGGGTTCCAATCACTTTTATATCAACAAGAATATGGTTCGTCTTCTAATTGCAAGATTCGGTAAGAATAACACATAAACATTAAGAGCATCACACAATTATCAAGAACGACACATAATCATCAAGAACTCCATATAATCATCAAGAATTCCATAATCATCAAGAATCTCCCAATATCAAGATTATCAAGATCTCTCATGGGATCATCACATCAAACATCAATAATAATCATCATATCTCGCCAATACACAATAATATGGGGGAAACCCTAAGGGGGAATCATAGCTATGAAAATAGGTTTTGTTGAGACATGGGTTACCTCTTAGCCTTAATAAATTCCTTGGCTACGAAGGATCTTTCTTTAAGCTTCCTTGCTTTCTTGATTTCTCCTAAGGGGATTCTTGGAGCTCTTTTGGGGTGGTGGGGCGTTATTCTTGTGGGAGGAGTTCTAGGTGCTTCCTAAGTTCCCTATTTATAGATCTAGGGATCTTATTTAGGGTCTAACCCTATTGGGATTAGGGGTTGGGTTTATATAGGAGGGCCCATGGGCTACGGTGAGCCTTTTTCCCTAATTAATCATTATAATTTATTCTTTCTCTTGGGCTATTAATTAATTAATTAATTGGTTTTAGGACTCGTAACACCGGGTGTTACAGTCCGCCTCTGATGCGGACCACCTGTCGGATGGTCGTCTGGCCGACCCCATCAGGGTGCCTTAACTGATTGGTCCGTCCACCTCCCGCCTGCAGTCTCGATACTTAGCGGGGATATCCCCTGGATGCCCTTTTGCGCAGCCTCCTTCTGCCCCACGACGCGGCCATGCATGAGGACCATGCCATCCTCCGCCCTTTGCTAGAGGTATGTACCCTTTTTTGAAAACGCTATGTTTCCTTGCTTCTTGTTATCTTGTCTACTACTTATGCTTGCCTTTATATAAGCGGTTGTCCGTGCTGTGTCCATGGAGAAAGTTATAGGGAGTACTCGCGAGCAGCTGGAGACCGAGACGCGGGCTCGCCAGGACGTGAGTGACAAACTCGTGGCGCTGGAGGATCAGCATGGTGAGTTGATAGCCAGCCGGTTGCGGGAGCGCACAGCGCATCAGGTGGCCCTGAATGTGACACCCCAAAAATCCACATTCAATCCATGGATTAATTGAATAATTAATCCTATTTTATTTGAAGAATTAATTCCTAAAATCCTGATTTTTAATACTCAAGGACTAGTATTTGACTAGTCAACCTTAAAGTTGTGTTGTACCTTGAGCTTTGGGGGAGTTCCCTTGTTCCTTACACTTTCTAAAGGTTAGTAAGGGTATTCTTAACTTTTCACCAAGAGTTAGTATTGTAACCTAACCTAGAAGACTTCTTCATTTCATTCCTTACAATTCCTAGAAATTAGCTCTACCTTCTCTCTAGAAAAGAAGTGTAGCTTATTCTTCAAGCCAAGTTGAGACCCTTGTCAAGATTCCAAGATTTGCTTCCAAGATTCAACCTTTCACCTATTTGGGCATCTAGGAGGGTAAGATCTAAGTCCATCTTGTGTTTTTTTGTTCCATCTTAGTTGTCTTTTTCTTAAAGGTAGGATCTTTATGATCTTTTGGTTTGATCTTGAAGTGGGTTTGGAAAGTAAGCCTTGTGGGGAGCTTGTTGTGGTTTAAAGTGAAGTCTTTTGGTCTACAAGAGGTAACCCATGCTCTACAAAACCTATTTTGCTTACCTATATGTGATTTCTTGGATTCTACTTGTGTTTTGCTATGAAATGTGAGGGTTTATGCATTTGTCTTGTGATATTGCATATCTAGAGCTTGTGTTTAGGATTCCTTTGTGCCATTTCTTGGCATTTTCCATGGTTCAAGTCATTTTGTTGTATTGGGTGAGATTTGGCATGTTTTGGACTTGAATTTGTGTTTGGAGAAGAAAATCCCTGAAGGGATTTGTTGTGGAACAGGAGTGTTCCCGCGGGCGGAACGGCGGGCGGGCACCAACCGCCGGCCTACCCGCGGGTACATAGCCCTGTGGGAATATGTTCCCGCGGGCGGAACCGCGGGTGGGGCACTACCCGTGGGTACATGGTGGTGATTGTTCGGGATTTGTTCCCCGTGATCCGTTTGACTCGGTATTTGGCCTTTTGACTTCCCAATGTTCTTTTGTGGAACTATTTGAGTGTCTTCTTGATGTTTCGTATGTCTAGAACTATATGGTAGGTATCCATGTAGGACTTTGGTGTCTTGAATCGTGCTAAGTGTTCAACATTGTGTTTCGTTGGATCAAGAGGTGTCTTGTGTGTTCCTCGGAACTATCTTGAGTTTCTCCGTTGTTAAGCATCCTAGTTTATTGTCTTAATGCTAGCGTGTCTGTGGTTTGTAACTTCCATTTGGTTGATGATAACTTGTGTTATTCATCGTTGTTGTTGTTGGGTTGTGACCCGTTCCTTGGTTGAGTATGTTTCATACCTTCATTGTGATCCGTTGTTTGACTCTTGTTGAGTTGTGGTGCGTGTGTGGCTTTACCTGGATTGCACGATTAGTGGTATGGGACACTAGTCACCAAGGTATTGCAGCGGTCCTTGTGGTGGCCGTGACGTGATTATAGAGTTGTGGCCTTTGTATAAGGTTCACGTTTTTGGGGGATAACATGTGTTATCCGGGCATGTGTTTCCGTGTACGGTACCTTGTGCACTATGAATTGGTGGTCTCGTTGGTGGTCGTTGGTGGGGGACGACGGTCCCGGGGGATTAAGGTTGGACTTGGCTATACAGGGGTCCTGGAGGTAATGGTTGGAAGAAGATATAAGGTTGGGGGTAGCCATAAGGTTGGAACAGGGCATAAGGAAGGCATATCAACTCGTGATGGGTGATGTCGCGAGGGCTTGTGTAGCCGGTGTTGTGTGTTCTTCTCTCGTGACGTTTGTAGTCACGGAGGCATGTGTTGCTTTGGCATGTGTTGCCGTTGGGTGAGTCTTATTCCTTTGCGTTGTGGTTTGGGATGTGTTCCCGTGTTATCTTTGTGAGTGATGAGTTTTGTGTTGACTGTTGATCTTGGCTTTTTGACTTATATACTTATGTATTCCGTTTCGAAAATGGTTTTACAACTTATATCTATCTATGTATGATATTTCACATGTATTGGTGGGTTACCAACAATTATCGCTGACCGGGCGTCGTCCCAATGTTTATCTTTGTATCTTTCAGGTGATGTCTAGATGAGCGCGATGTCTAGTGGCCGGTAGCTTAGTACCTTTATCCTTATTTTGTGGCCTGTGCGCCAAATGTAGTTTTAGACTGATGTCTTTGGGATAGATGTATACACTTGCAGATTGATCGCCGTAGCGTTTACCGTGTTTGGTAGACGTGGCGTAACACCCCGTTTGGATTTGTTTTATCCAGTTCTCGTTTTATCTTCCGCTGTGCTAGTTGTGTTGTTTGATCTGCATGTGTTAAGGCTTTTTATATAGGTCGTGTTTGGGGGGGGGGGGGTGTTACAGTTGGTATCAAAGCCTTGGTTTTGAGCCTACGAAGAGTTAAGTCTAGACTTTCTAAGTGGTTAAGTGTGTTTTGAGACCTCTATGCGACCTTAAGAAGCTAAGTGTTAGGCTTAGGACTCTAGGTTGCGCGGTGAGCTGTGCGTTGCTTTCTGTCTTGGTTGTTTGCTCTCTTTTGGTAACCTCATTGTTGTTGTAGAAGTTGCGATACCTCCTCGTCCCCGCGCTCGCACCCCGGAGACCCCGATGAACGAGCAGCTCGCTCAGAATCTCCATCAGCTGACGCAAACGATGCAGACGCTCAATGAAGCCTTGCTGAACAACAATCAAGCTGTGCCGCCTCCTCCCCCTGCTGGGCACCGAGATGTAGGTCGTTTGGTGTCGGGACATCGGCCGTCAACCTTCGCCGGCGAAGAAGACCCGGTAGTCTTGGAAGAGTGGTTACGGGTGTTTGATAAGATCTTCACCGTTGTGGGTTGCCCCGAGGAGAGAAGAGTAGAACTGGCAACGTGCTACTTTTGCCAAGAAGCTGATCTGTGGTGGGTCCACGAAGGTCCGACCTTCCTTGAAGAGCTTGGGTTTGATTGGACCGCGCTCAAGGACAGAATGCGTGAGAGGTTCTACCTAGCGCATGTGCGAGCCGCCATGTTTGATGAGTTCCTTCATCTGCAGCAAGGATCCTTATCTGTGGTCGAGTACCACAAGAAGTTCTTGGAGTTGGCGCACTTCGCGAGGATGCTTGTGCCTACAGAGCTTGCTAAGGTTGAGCATTTCGTTGCCGGTCTGAATTATGAGGCACGAAAAGCGTTGACGGTGAGTAGGCCAAGTTCCCTTAAGGATGCGTACCTGAGTGCCGCGGATCTGTATCGTGTTCAGCAGCTTCAGAAAGGATCGTATGAGCTAGCTAGGAAGAGGGTTGAGAGCGGAGGTTCTTCCACCTTCCAGAAGCCCCGACCGAGTTTTCCAGCCAAGGCTGTGTCATCTTCTTCTCAAGGACCTATCAGGGTGGAGCATCGGGATCAAGCTAAGTCGGTTGTTTGTCGAATATGTGGGAAGGTGCACGCGGGCCAAGTTTGTCATGGCCAGGCGTTTAGGTGTTTCCGATGCGGGGATCGTGGTCACAAAGTCGCGGAGTGTCCCCAGTTTGCCGGTCAGAGAGCGTTGCCGCCACCCCCGAGAGCCGGAGGAGCATCGGGAGGGAGTTCAGGTCGTGGAGCGGTCGGAGCTAGGCCACCTGGAAGAGTTTTCGTGATGGCGCGTTCACAGGCTAAGTCGGAGGGCTTGATGGAGGATGAAGTGGCAGGTAACCCCTTTCCTCTAGCCTATCTTTGTTTTTCCGAAATCATCGTGTTCGTTGTGTCTTGAGTGTTACTTTGTGTTTCGTAGTTGTCCTTGTTTGGCAATCCTTGGCATGCTTTTCTTTGATAGCAACTCTCTTGGGGTTTAGTGTAGACTCTTCTTGCTAAGTGATTTCTTTAGTTTGGTATATAAGCTTCGTTGTGAAGTTAGCAATCCATCCTTGTCATGTTTTGCGATTTGGGCCAATTCTACAATCTTTATACTTGGTTGTTCTTACAACAATTCCTTGAGAACTCCCTAAATTTTCCAAGTATTCTTTGAATTTGGAAATAGAAAAATTCATACAAAAAAAAACCTTTCCTTGTGTAGCTTAAAAGCCAAGCCTAATGTTTAATTGTAACCTTTAAGTTTCGAACCCGAGCCTAATCTTTGTTAACCCAACCTCTTAACCACTTAAGCCAATTGTCTTTCTTAGAACTTAACCAATTTTAATCCTATTTAAACCACAAATTTCCACCTTACCCAAATCCCCAAATTAAATCATCTTTTCCCCAAATCTTTCTCCAAAAAATCCCTAAATTTCCCAAATCTTCTTCCCTCTTCTTCTTCCCTACCCGTGAACCACCAAGCACCTACCTCCCCGTCGCCGCACCACCAACCCGCCGTCGCACCACCTGCCGCACCACCGCCCTTCGCCGCCGATCGTCGCTGTCGTTCGCCGCCGGAGCTGTGTCGCCGAGAGAGAGAAGCTGAGCGAGAGAGAGAGAGAGAGAGAGAGAGAGAGAGCAGCGAGAGAGAGAGGAGAAAGAGGAGAAGCCTTGGGTCCTTTTTGTTGAGCTTTGGGTCATCTTCAATCATGCCTAGAAGATCAAGTTTGGCTAGGAAAGCGGAATGGGTGGATACCCATTACCTCGTCCTTGAAGGTAAAGCTTTTGATCCGGAATCTTTTCCTAGTTCCTTGTTGGATATGCTTAGGTATCAAGGTTTGTTGGATGGGTTTCTCGCCATAAAGGCCGAGACTTACCCGAGTCTGGTTAAGGAATTTTATCGTCACATGGTTGTGACAAAGGAGGGTGATAAGTTTGAGATCACCTCTAAGGTGAGAGGTGTGAAGGTTGTGTTATCTGAAAAGAGGTTGGCTTAGTTGTTTAGTTTGTCTGCTACCGGAGTGGCTCAGTACAGTGGTCATTCTTGGATTAGTACGGATACCATGGGGTACTGTGACAATTTGAGCTATCTGTTGGGTCGTACGAGTGGTTTCACTCAAGCCTCTAGGCCAGAGAATAAGTGGTTGTCTGCGGAGCAAAGGACCTTGATGATGTTGGTGTCGGATTGTTTGTTTCCTAATAATAGCAAAAGCAGTTTGTTGGGTAAGTTGGAGTGCACCTTTGCCTTTTGCCTCAAGAACATGGTTAAGTTCAACCTGCCTGCTTTGATGTTGCAACACATGGTGTTTTGCCCGGATCACAATCGGAAGAGCTTACCTTATGGGATGGTGTTGAGTTGGATCTTGGTTAGGAAGGGTGTTAGTGTGGACGGTTGTCTCCCGAAGGCCGTGGGAAAGATGGTATTGGATACCACCAATCTCCGGAGTTGTAATCTGTTTCAGTTGGATGATGGTGAGTACATCACGCTTGAGGAAGTTGCAAGGAAAGCACCTGATGAACGGGCGGAGTTAGCTGCTGAGCTTGGAATCCATGCAGGGAAATTGAGCCTCGCAGTCCAGAGTTTGGGCGGTGACGAAGAAGTTGAGGAGGAAGCAGACCAAGAGGATGAAGTGGGAGCACCGGAGGCCGCCGAAGCTGAAGAAAGTGATTAAAACAATGTGGAAAACCGGAGGAGGAAAGAAGCTCGCACGAAGAGGGAGCATGACGTCATGGCGCATGAGGAGCGTGTTGTCACCTTGCTCCGTCAACAGAACAGTATGATCGCCGAAGGCTTCGCGTTTATGAAGGCTCAGTTCGTCGCAGTGCATCAGAGGCTGATCAGTTTGAAGCCAGTTCTAGCCGCAGAGACGAAGACGAAGAGGAGTCTGAAGAGGCCGAGGAGTCGGAGAGTGAGGAGTTCTAGCTTGTGTCGCGGTAATCCTGTTCGCCTTTTTACTTGTTGTTTCCTTCTTAGCCGTTGTTAGCTTGGTGATAGGTTGTTGTTTGCTTTGTGTGCTTGCTTGTTTTTGCTTGTTGTCTTGTTGTTTAGCTAGCTTGTTAGTTGGTGTTTGGAGTTAGTAGTCTAGTTCTTGGTTGTTGTCTAGAAGTCGGTGGTTGTGTTGAGGCTAGAGTTCTTGATGCTCAATCTATCTGCTTGTTGAACTCTTGCCAATCCTTGCATTTGAAATGCCTTCTTTCTTGCTTTGGAATACTTCTTTGCTTTGGAATCCTTGTGAGTTCTTTTGGAATCTTTGACCAAAAGAGATATTCTTGAATTTCTTGTCACAATGTTGTTTCATTTCACCGTTTGCTTTTAATTCGTCGTAACCAAGCATCGGGGACGAAGCTTCTTTGAAGGGGGAGAGGATGTGACACCCCAAAAATCCACATTCAATCCATGGATTAATTGAATAATTAATCCTATTTTATTTGAAGAATTAATTCCTAAAATCCTGATTTTTAATACTCAAGGACTAGTATTTGACTAGTCAACCTTAAAGTTGTGTTGTACCTTGAGCTTTGAGAGGAGTTCCCTTGTTCCTTACACTTTCTAAAGGTTAGTAAGGGTATTCTTGACTTTTCACCAAGAGTGAATATTGTAACCTAACCTAGAAGACTTCTTCATTTCATTCCTTACAATTCCTAGAAATTAGGTCTATCTTCTCTCTAGAAAAGAAGTGTAGCTTATTCTTCAAGCCAAGTTGAGACCCTTGTCAAGATTCCAAGATTTGCTTCCAAGATTCAACCTTTCACCTATTTGGGCATCTAGGAGGGTAAGATCTAAGTCCATCTTGTGTTTTTTGTTCCATCTTAGTTGTCTTTTTCTTAAAGGTAGGATCTTTATGATCTTTTGGTTTGATCTTGAAGTAGGTTTGGAAAGTAAGCCTTGTGGGGAGCTTGTTGTGGTGTAAAGTGAAGTCTTTTGGTCTACAAGAGGTAGCCCATGCTCTACAAAACCTATTTTGCTTACCTATATGTGATTTCTTGGATTCTACTTGTGTTTTGCTATGAAATATAAGGGTTTATGCATTTGTCTTGTGATATTGCATATCTAGAGCTTGTGTTTAGGGTTCCTTTGTGCCATTGCTTGGCATTTTCCGTGGTTCAAGTCATTTTGTTGTATTGGGTGAGATTTGTCATGTTTTGGACTTGAATTTGTGTTTGGAGAAGAAAATCCCCGAAGGGATTTGTTGTGGAACAGGAGTGTTCCCGCGGGCGGAACGGCGGGCGGGGCACCACTCACCGGCCTACCCGCGGGTACATAGCCCTGTGGGAATATGTTCCCGCGGGCGGAACCACGGGTGGGGCACTACCCGTGGGTCCACCCGCAGGTACATGGTGGTGTTTGTTCGGGATTTGTTCCCCGTGATTCGTTTGACTCAGTATTTGGTCTTTTAACTTCCCGATGCTCTTTTGTGGAACTATTTGAGTGTCTTCTTGATGTTTCGTATGTCTAGAACTGTATGGTAGGTATCCATGTAGGACTTTGGTGTCTTGAATCGTGCTAAGTGTTCAACATTGTGTTTCGTTGGACCAAGAGGTTTCTTGTGTGTTCCTCGGAACTATCTTGAGTTTCTCCGTTATTAAGCATGCTAGTTTATTGTCTTAATGCTGTGTGTGTGGTTTGTACCTTCCGTTTGGTTGATGATAACTTGTGTTATTCATCGTTGTTGTTGTTGGATTGTGACCCGTTCCTTGGTTGAGTATGTTTCATACCTTCGTTGTGATCCGTTGTTTGACTCTTGTTGAGTTGTGGTGCGTGTGTGGCTTTACTTGCTGCACGATTAGTGGTATGGGACACTAGTCACCAAGGTATTGTTGCGGTCCTCGTGGTGACCGTGACGTGATTATGGAGTTGTGGCCTTTGTATAAGGTTCACGTTTTTGGGGGATAACATGTGTTATCCGGGCATGTGTTGCCATGTACAGTACCTTGTGTACTATGAATTGGTGGTCTCGTTGGTGGTCTTTGGTGGGGGACGACGGTCCCGGGGAAATAAGGTTGGACTTGGCTGTACAGGGGTCCTGGAGGTAATGGTTGGAAGAAGATATAAGGTTGGGGGTAGCCATAAGGTTGGAACAGGGCATAAGGAAGGCATATCAACTCGTGATGGGTGATGTCGCGAGGGCTTGTGTAACCGGTGTTGTGTGTTCTTCTCTCGTGACGTGTGTAGTCACGTAGGCATGTGTTGCTTTGGCATGTGTTGCCGTTGGGTGAGTCTTATTCCTTTGCGTTGTGGTTTGGGATGTGTTCCCGTGTTATCTTTGTGAGTGATGAGTCTTGTGTTGACTGTTGATATTATGGCCTCAATAGCATACGGTCCCTCCCTTTTCTTTGCAAATTTGCCTCCGTCTTGGGGTCGGCTCGCCTCCCTTCTTCGGAGGATGTAGTCGCCAACCTGGAAGTAACGGGGTCGGACTCGGTTGTCATGGTAAGTTTTTATTTGACGCTGGTAATTTTCTGCGCAGACCATGGCCTCCTCCCTTCTGTCGTCGATGAGGTGGAGGTCGGTGGCGTGGTGTTGCTCGTTGAGGTCAGGGTCGTATATTGCAACCCGATAGGACGGTATCACAGCTTCGGTGGGAGCCCGTGCTTCGAACTCGTATGCCAGCGCGAATGGTGTCTCCCCGGTGGCCTTTCTTGGGGTGGTGCGGTATGCCCATAGGACGGTGTCCAGCTCCTCTACCCATGTTCCTCCAGCTGCGTCCAGGTTCTTTTTGATGTCGTCGACTATAGTTCTGTTGGCGTTCTCCACCTGCCCATTTGCCTGTGGGTACGCCACCGCCACGCGGTTGTGTTTCATGTACCTGGTAGGGAATATCCCGACCGACATAGCTTTACCCCGACCGGTATGCCTTCGTCCTTTCCTTCTTGTTTTTGCAGGTAACAGGTCGGGCTTCTTGTGAAGAACCCGGTCGGGGTCCGACCGGGAATTGCCCGAGCGGTAGCCCTTTGGCGAGAGAGTTGACAAAGGACACGTGGCGGCTCCTTGCGACGACAGACAGGGCACCCGGGAGGATGACACGTGGTGGCTACGTGGAGAGCATGCCGAACGACCGGAATTGTGTCTCCGGCGCAGCGGCTATAAATACCCACAGTAGCTACAGTGTGGAGGACTTTTGAACGATCGATAGGTTGTTGTTAGAGAATCGCGACCGCAGTCAGTCGGTACTCAGAGCAACCAAGTAGATTGTACTTAGGGCCTTCACCGTGATCAATAAAGATATTTACTTGCTTTAATTGGTCTCGAGTTTGTTTAATTATTGCTTACGTAGTAATTAGCACTATCATTTTGGCGCCGTTCGTGGGGACCCGTGCAAGAAAGCAAACGTCTTGACGAGCACCCGATCCTTCATCAACAATGTATCCGTGGGCACAAAACCTCTTTGCTGACGACCAGGCGGATGCAGCAAGCTCATCCGACCACCAGGCAACACAACAACAAGGTCAGACGATGGACCTCAACCTCAATTTCTCACCACCACATCCATCCAACACATTCCCGGCCGCCCAACAGCCGGTGAACTACATTCGACCGGGGTACCCAACACCCGGTCAGCCGTATCCACAACAGCCGATGATGTATCCCGGCCAGTATCCATACCCGGTCCCACCTCCGCCGTACGGGTATTGGCCTGGCCAACCGATGTATTACACGCCCCCGGTTGGCTATCCACCATACACGCCTGCGTACACGGCTCCAGTCGCCGCCCCTCCAATTTACCCGGCCGCACAAGTAGAGCCGCAGCATCAGCCCGCTTCCCGGGCTCGACGCTCGGCTCGTTCGCGGTTGGGGTCGGGGGGTGCTGATGCGATGGAGGCACCACGGCAGGCCCAGCAAGCAGCCGAGGTTCCCACCCAAGTGGAGGACCCCGAAGAAGTTGCCCGAGCGGTAGCTTTTGATCATCTTCGACTGGAGATGCAGCAACGTTTGGGGCCCCAAGACCCGAACCGCCAGCCGGAAGACGTATAGATGCAGAAAGCCAGCCAGGAGGCTTCATCCGGGCATAGCGGGTCGAGATCTCATCGTCGACGACGCGTTCGGGACGCAGCCTAAGCTGCCCAAGCTGCCGAGCTCAACGAGACCCGAGGATTGCTTTACAACCTCCAGGCAGAATTTGCGCAATTCAGAAACGCGCACCCTGCAACACCCCCGGTCGACCAATCGACCTTACTCCGGACGCCTTTTACAGCAGCAGTGATGGCTCAGTCTTACCCGCTCGACTTAAAGGTCTCCGAAGAGAAAAGTTACGATAGCCATACGGACCCTGAGGTCCATGTCAATGACTTTTACGGCAATATGATGCTGAAGGGCGTATCAGACGCCGTAATGTGTAGGGTATTTTATTCCACGCTTACCGGTCGAGCGGCGGAATGGTTCCGAACGTTGCAACCGGGCTCGATCGACAATTTTGATGCCTTGGCGATCAAGTTCGTGAGGAAATTCATCACCTCCAAGGTGGTGAAGAAGTCCTATATGTACTTGGAGAAGGCCAAGCAGCTTGAAGGGGAGAGCTTGACCGACTTCCTCGTCAAATGGAAGGCGGCGGTCGGGGAGGTCGAGCCCATGGATGATGCGACCGCCACCCACATGCTACACATCTCCCTCTGGGCGGGTTATTTGTACCAGAATTTCATTTTACACCCCCCGGCCACATATGAGGAGGCCCTTCGAAGGGTCACAGATTATGCCAACGCCGGCGAGGCGAATGTCGTAAAGCGCTCGTAGGAGGTCGGGTCTTCGTCCCGTAAACCGGCCGGCCAGGCGGAACACCGATCGAGTGATGATCATCCCCGATCCCGCACCAGGCCTGGTGAGTTTACGGCCTTGAACCGATCCGCAGCGGAGGCCATGCAGTACGCTCAGTCCTGCAATCTCATTAAACTCCCCCATCCCGATCGAGACGGCTCCGACAAGAGTAAGCATTGCGCTTACCATCGATGTGCCGGGCATGACACTGAGGAGTGTATCCACTTGCGCCAACTGTTGGAGGATTTTCTCAATCTTGGGAAATTGGACAAGTGTGTGGGGAAGAGAGAGGCCACCAAGAGGAATACTAATCGGAGAGATTACCGGCGTTCCCATCACCGCTCCGATCGCTCTGATCGTGATGGACGCTCCGATCGGTCAGGTCAGGACCGAAGAGACGATCGAAGAGACGATCGTCGCGATGACTGACGGAACCCTGACCCTCCGTCTAGCAGCCGACCATCAGGAAAGCCGACCATCCACGTCATTTTCGGTGGATTGGAAGACTCTTCCCGACCGAGGAGTAATTGCCCGGTCGCCATAGTGGATTCCCGGGAGACCGGGAAGAGGCAAAAGATGGAGCCCATAACCTTCACCCTCGAAGATCAACCCAGGAGCGGTGACCATGGCATGGAGGCGCTCGTGGTCACGATTGATGTGAAAGGGACGGATGTCCAGAGGGTTATGGTGGACACTGGCAGCAGTGTAAACGTCCTTTATTTGGACGTGTTCGAGAAACTTGGACTTGACAGGAAGGAGCTGACTCCGGTCGGTGTACCACTGTCGGGTTTTACCGGGGCTCTTGTTTACCCCGAAGGAAAAATAACGCTCCCAGTTGAGATCGGCACATCCCCAAAGTCGATCAAGACGGAGCTAGAGTTTGTTGTGGTCAACCTCCATTGCGTCCACAACATTATCTTGGGCCGACCTGCCATTATGAAGATCGGTGGGATAATTTCTATGCCCTACCTGTGCATGAAATTCCCCACCCCCAATGGGGTCGGCGTAGTCCGTGGCGACGTCCAATCCGCCCGGAAGTGTTACACCCGAGCGGTCAACAGACGCGACTCCGGTCAGTCTTCCCGGGTGAACACCATAGCCAAAGAAGAGGCTAAAGACCGGAAGGAACAACCCGAGCCTTCCGAGGAAATCGAAGAAGTTCCCCTGTCCGAGGACCGACCGGACAGGAAGATTTTAAATTGGCCGGGCCCTCACCCCCGAGCTACGAACAGAAATCTTAGCCGTACTCCGGGAGTATGCCGATATCTTCGCGTGGGGGCCCGAAGACATGCCCGGGATCGATCGATCGGTAATTTGTCACAAGTTAGCGGTCGATCCCGTAGCAAAGCCGGTCGTACAAAAGACCCGGCACCTTTCTTCCGATCGCCGTGAGTTTGTCAGGGAAGAAGTCAAGAAGATGGCGGCGATCGAGCACATCCGACCGGTGATTTATCCCGAGTGGGTGGCCAACATTGTTCTTGTTCCGAAGCCCCCAGCTTGGAGGATGTGCATAGACTTCACCGACCTCAACAAGGCCTGTCCGCTCGACCCGTATCCTCTACCGAGTATCCATCAGATGGTCAACGAGACGGCCGGGGCCGAGTTGATGAGCTTCATGGATGCATTCAAGAGATATCATCAAATAATGATGCACCATGAAGATGAGAGCAAGACAGCCTTCGTAACTCCGGACGGGCTGTATTGCTACCGAGTGATGCCGTTCGGCCTTCGCAACGCGGGAGCGACCTATCAGAGGATGGTCAATATGCTCTTCGCTGATCTGCTAGGTCGAACGATGGAAGCTTACATCGATGACATGCTGGTCAAGAGTCGGGACCGATCCGACCACACTCGGGATCTCAGGGAGTGCTTCCAGATCATGAGGAAGTACCAGTTACGGCTGAACCCGACCAAGTGCACATTCGCGGTTCAGACCGGCAAATTCCTCGGTTACATGATGACCAAGAGGGGAATCGAGCCCAACCCGGCCAAAGTAAAAGCGATTCTGGACATGCAACCACCTTCTACCGTTCGGGAGGTCCAGCAATTGACCGGTCGGTTGGCAGCTTTCAGCCGGTTCCTCTCAAAGTTAGCCGAGCGCGCTTTACCTTTCTTCAAGGTATTGCGGAAAGTTAATGGATTCGTCTGGGACGAAGAATGCCGAGCGGCTTTTGATGAGCTGAAGGAGTATCTCATGTCACCAATCGTGCTCACAAAGTCCGAGCTCGGAGAAGAGCTAGACGTGTACCTCGCCGTCTCCGATTGTGCAGTAAGCGCAGTATTGTGCCGAACCGATCCGGAAGGGGTCCAGCGACCGGTGTACTATGTAAGCCACGCGCTACATGGTCCCGAGCTCCGGTACTCCCGGTTAGAGAAAGTCGTCTACGCCTTGTATATTGCCGCGAAGAAGTTGGCTCCCTACTTCCAGGGTCGAGCAATTCGCGTGTTGACCGATCAGCCGATCGGGCCAGTCCTCCGAACTGCTTCATCATCCGGTCGCCTAGTCAAGTGGGCGTTAATGCTGACCCAGTATGCGATCGAATACCGACCGAGACCAGCCATCAAAGGTCAAGCCCTTGCTGATTTCTTGGTTGAGTGCACCGCCTGGGATACCTGACCCCCGGAGGTTGCGGATCCCGAGGCTGAGTGGTAGTCGTTGGCTACTGATGGGTCGAGTAGCAAGAAAGGGGCAGGAGGAGGAGTGGTGGTCACGAGCCTGGAAGGATTCAAAGTTTATTTTGCTCTCATGTATCAGTTCCATCCAACTAATAATGAAGCGGAGTACGAAGCTTTCATCAATGGCTTACAGTGTGCTCGGGACCTGGGGGCTGAATACATTCGAGCTCAAACAGATTCCGCGCTCGTGGTCGGGCAGGTTCTCGGAGATTATGAAGTCAATGGAGAGCGTCTACAACTATACCGGGACCTAGCCCTGGAAAAGCTTGCTCAGTTCCGGGGATATACCGTCCGACACATACCCCGATTGGATAATGCCGACGTATACATCTTGTCTAAATTGGCTCAAGACGCCCCGGAACACGTGTCAAAGATAGCTCGGATTCTGGTGATCCCGAGACACAGCATCCATCGCCTACCGGTCAATCCAATCCAACCGGTAGAAGACCGTTGGATCACCGATCTGAAGGAATTCCTCGAGCACGGTCAGCTTCCGGACGACCCTCAACGTGCTCGGAAGGCCAAGCTTAGAGCCCCGAGGTTCCATGTCTTGGACGGTCGTCTTTACCGACGATCGTACGGAGGCCCTCTTATGCGTTGCTTAACCGCATTTGAGGCCGATTTGGTTATGAAGGAATTGCATTCGGGAATATGTTATTCACATCAAGGAGGCCGATCACTAGCCCGTCGTATCATGCTGATCGGGTACTATTGGCCGTCCCTCCAGCTAGACTGTGAAAAGTTAGCTCGGAAATGTGAGACGTGCCAACTGTTTGCCCGGATGCCTGGACGACCGGCAACCTTCTATCAGCCGGTCACGACTGCAATTCCCTTTGCTAGGTGGGGGGTTGACATCTTGGGCCCCTTCCCACAGCTCTCCGGTCGGAGAAAGTTTGTGATTGTCGTCATCGATTACTTCTCCAAGTGGATAGAGGCCGAGCCCTTAGCCACGATCACCTCTCAGCAGTGTGCTCGGTTCCTTTGGCGCAATGTGATTTCCCGCTTTGGCGTGCATGTGCATCTCATCAGCGACAATTGCCGCCAATTTGTAAATAGTATTTCCAAAACTTCTTGGCCACGATCGGGACGACTTACGTCCGGTCGTTGGTGGCTTACCCGCAGGGGAATGGGCAGGTAGAAAATGCTAACCGGACGATTTTGGAAGGTCTGAAAAAGAAGCTACACTCGGCCGGTCGTAGTTGGGCCGATGAGTTGCCATATGTATTGTGGACTTATCGGACGACCCCGAGAGAGGCTACTTTGGAGACCCCTTTCGCCCTGGTTTATGGAGCAGAAGCCCGACTCCCGATCGAGGCTTGGATCCCGACCGATCGAGAGAGAACTTATAACGCGGAGGAGAACGAACATGCGATGGTCGTGGATCTCGATGGGGTTGAAGAGAAGAGAGAGCTAGCCGCTCGGCGTATGGCCGAGTATCAGAAGCGAGTCAAGAGTTCAAAGGACGTCCGGGTCAACCCTCGCTATTTTCAGGTGGGAGACTACGTTCTACGACGAAGGGAGGCCAGTCAACCTTTGGAAGGAGGGAAACTAGCTCAAAATTGGGAAGGGCCGTACATCATCAGCGCTATCATACGGCCGGGGACATATCGACTGGAGACAACAACCGGTCGGGTAATCGAGGGGACTTGGAATTCCGAGCACCTCGTTATTGGACGAGTTGGGGGCTCGACCTGCGAGTTAGTCCCGGTCGTCATTTGTATTTAAATTTATTGTTGTAAATATTTGTTCAACTGCCTGTGAGCGAGAAGGTTTAATGTATATACGATCGGTGATTGCTCGACCGTTTGCATACGGCGGCCCGGTCGGTTATTTCCTTTACCTTCATTACGCGCAGATCAATCCCTCATCAAGTTACATCGACCGGGCGAGTTTATCGACCGGTCAAATGCGCTCCTCTTCGGCGGACATCTAGGTCACGCCACTGATCGGGAAAGCCAGGAGCTCTCAGCACAATTCCCCAATCCGTCCAACTTCTTTCCACTATCGCACTCACTCGTGCCTCGAGGGCACAATAGTGTGGGGGCTGGGATGAAGGAAGTGTCTCTAGGCCCGTCGCTCGGGAAAATCCCGACCGTGGAGGCTTACCTATTTTCAAATTTTTGACAAGGCCTAGAGATCGAGTGAACCCGATCGGGTTGGCCAGTTTGACGTCGAAATCTCGGATGCACGACCGGGCCACAAGGCCATAAGGTCGGGTGTCGAATGAGTCGAGTAGTGCAGGACCGGGCCAAAAGGCCACAAGGTCGAGCATTAAAGGTCGGCACACGCATGACTAAAAATAAAAGTGCGAAAAAAGAGAACGAGCACAACAAGTTGGGCAAAAGAACAAATTTTATTGATTTAAAAGAGAGCGCCCGGTACAAATTCGGGACCGGGCTCCCGATTAAAGTCATTACAAAAAGAAGTATAGCTTTCTCTACTTCTTCACTTCCCGAGCTCCACCCTTCTCGGAAGGCTCTTTCCCGCTTGAAGTGGCCGCCGTGGATCCGCTGGGTTCGGCCGCCTTGTCTTTTGGGGCGAAGGGAGAGGGACCGGGATCGGCCGAGTCCGGAGGAAGCACCGAAAGGACCAACTGGAGGTCGTCCCCTTCAAGGGCCTGCTCCATCCGATTCCGGGCCCGCTCGAGCATCTTCCGCTGCCCAGCTTTAAAGGCCCACCGACCGAACGATAGGATCAGGTCCTCCCCGACCTTCGTTCCCCGGGCTGCCGTAAGGAATGCTGAGCCCGTCTCACTGTCCTTAAAGACGGACTGGACCAGCTCGTTCGGGTTATCGAGTCGGGCTTTCAGCTCTTTGGCATCCCCGATCGCCCGTTGGGCGACCTTCTCCGCCAGGACCCGATCTTCCTCGCTCTTCTTCAGGTCCTTTTGGACCTTCTCCAGCTCGGCCTGGATGTCCCGGACTTCTTGAAGGTGTCGAGCGGCGGCCTTCTTATGGCGGTCGGCTTCTTCGGCCAACATGGCCCGACCTTGCAGAAGCTGGGCCGCTCAGGAAATCTGCAATGTAAAAGACGCTTAAAGTCCGCCCGTTTAGAGATACTTGCATAAAAAATAAAATCAGTTGGAGAACGCTTACCTCGGCCAAGTCGTTGCCGATCCTCTCGGCCACTTGAGTCGGGGTCATCTTCCCCAGGTCCTCTCTGACTGGCCCGGCGTTGCCGATACGGGCCAGTATGGACGGCTCGTCCTTGTTTCGCCCGGTTGAGGGGCTCGGGCTGCGTTGCTCTCGGCGGCGCTTGATACCGCCCACCTCGGTCACGCCCTGCTCGGGCACTTTCTCCTTGCCCCGGGCGACTTCCACCCGAGTAACAAGGACGTCGGTCGGCTCGACGACAAAGCCTTCGGCCGTCGTGATGGTCGAGGCACTTATGGGTCCGGCCGTAGGGACCTCCTTCTGCCCAGCCGGTTTCGCCTTCGGCTTCTTCTTGCCGCCAAGGGAGATCTTGGCGGTGGGGGAAGAGGAGCGTCATCATCTCCAAACTCTGCCATGGCTGTAAACAAAGAAGAAAGTTAGTTAGGTCGGGAAATTAAAAAAATGCTCGGGGAGTTACAATCGGGAGGAGTTAGCTGGTGTTAGACCTTTCTTCTTCCGTTTGGACGGCTTGGCGACCGTCACGCCCATTGGAACGGGCAGATACTTCTCCGGCAGGTCGTACACAGGGGGCGGGAGCTTAGCCGCCTCGAGACTCTCGACCGTCCGGAAAATCGTGTACTCGTGAATTTCGCTCGAGATCCGAGCGACTGTGTCCTTAAGCGCCTGTGTCTCGACCGGCACGACTTGTTTCCGGTAGTGAGTGCTCCAAGAACGGTCAACCGGGAGGATCCAAGGATCATACTTGATGGAGAAGATCCGGTTCTTCCATCCCTTGTTGTTCCCGGGCAGCCCTTTGATCGCGCACATGTCTGCTCGGGATTGCAACATCAGAAAGCCGCCTCCGTAGCTGCCCGGGAGAACCTTTACTTGATAGATGTAGTTGAATAACTCCATCGTGCAAGCTGCTTCGTGCCGAGCGCAGATTTGGGGGAAGCAAGCTATGATCCTGTGCGAGTTGGAGCAGATCTGGGCCGGAACGACCCGGTAGTATCCCAAAAAGGCTGTCAGGAGAGGGGGGAAGGGAATAGCAATCGGGGCCATCAGGGAGTCATAGTGCATCCCGATCCATTTGCCCCGATGCCGGTCAATGACATTCCCGAGCCTCCGGCTCGTGTCGAACTCTACCCGACCCCCGAGCCTCTCAGCGATCCTGGCCACCTCACCTTTGGTTAGTCGGCTCCTTTGCTGTTCGACATTCTCGCTGTTCAAGAATTCGAACTATTCGGCTGCTGGTGCGGCCGGCCCAGCTGTGTCTTCCTCGGTCGGCTCGGGAATGTTCTCTCGGTCGTCTCCTCGAGGAATGGCTTCCGGGTGATCCCCAATCACCCGGGTCGGCGTTTCCCTAACGCCCTCGGTCGGGGAATCTCCTCCGCCTGTCGAGGTTCCTTCTTCTTCTTCGCTGGAACTCCCCGACCCGCTAGAGCTGGAGCTCGATGACCCGGATGAGCTTGATGCTTCACTTCGCTCGGGGGCTTGTACCGGTCGGTTGACGACCTCGGGAGAGTAGGACATGATGTCCACTTCTTCGTCACTGAGATGCTCGACTTCCTCGTCATAGTCCCCGATCGAGGCGTTTTGGCTGTCAGAGTCCGTCATTTCGATCTACCTAAAGGTCGGTCGGGTTAGTAGAGGACTCGAGATGTCCGGGACAGTTAGTTGCGACCTATCAGTTCTACTTATGAATGTAAATGCTAAGTAAGAGAGGGAGCTGAGAACTTACCGACTGAAGGTGCTTTGCGAAGAGAGCCTTGAAGTTTTTTGCTCGACTGCCTTGCTAAAGTGCTCTGCTCGGGACTCTCTGAGGGTACCGATCGAAGCAGTAGGTTGGAGAAAGTTCAAATGAGGGCCTCAAGGGCCTATTTATAGGAGGACATTTAGGCGGGAAACGAGTCCACTTGCGTGACACGACCCGCGCTGATTCTGAGGCGACCGTTGCAGTCACAGAGGCCGGCAGTGGCCGACACGTGGCGAAAGGAGGGAATGACAATTGGCTGGTCGGTTTGATGGCTGACGGTTGAGCTTCTTCATCCCGTTCTGTTTTTTCCTGGACGGTCAAAAAGGCCCGGGCTGGGGGGCTCTTGGTAGGGAATATCCCGACCGACATAGCTTTACCCCGACCGGTATGCCTTCGTCCTTTCCTTCTTGTTTTTGCAGGTAACAGGTCGGGCTTCTTGTGAAGAACCCGGTCGGGGTCCGACCGGGAATTGCCCGAGCGGCAGTGTCGACCACCGAGCGGTAGCCCTTTGGCGAGGGAGCTGACAAAGGACACGTGGCGGCTCCTTGCGACGACAGACAGGGCACCCGGGAGGATGACACGTGGTGGCTACGTGGAGAGCATGCTGAACGACCGGATTTGTGTCTCCGGCGCAGCGGCTATAAATACCCACAGTAGCTACAGTGTGGAGGACTTTTGGACGATCGATAGGTTGTTGTTAGAGAATCCCGACCGCAGTCAGTCGGTACTCAGAGCAACCAAGTAGATTGTACTTAGGGCCTTCACCATGATCAATAAAGATATTTACTTGCTTTAATTGGTCTTGAGTTTGTTTAATTATTGCTTGCGTAGTAATTAGCACTATCAGTACCATTGGTCGCAGAATGCCTTAAATTCTTTGCTTTCAAACTGGAGCCCATTGTTGGAGATGATTTGCATGGGGACCCCAAAACGGTACAAAATGTTCCTCCGTATGAACTCCGTGCACCGGGTGCTCGTGATGGTGGCGAGGGGCTCCGCCTCCACCCACTTTGTAAAATAGTCTATGGCGACTATTATGTATTTCCTCTTCGCGAACCCCATGGGTAGGGCCCCGACGATGTCGATCCCCCACCGTGAGAACGGGATTACCGTGTTGATAGGCGTGTAGCTGGTCGCTGGCCGTCCCGGCTCTGCGTGAAAGTGCTGGCAGGTCGGGCACCCCCGGGCGTACTCTGCGCATTCCTTGGCCATGTTTGGCCAAAAGTATCCCTGCAATAAGGCCCTCCTCGCCATGGCAAAGGCTCCTTGGTGTGCGGCGCAGGTGCCTTCATGTATCTCCTCTTTGATGGACTTGGCTTCGTCCGGGTATAGGCATTGGAGGAGGGCGCCGTTATAGGACCTTTTGTAAAGGGTGTCTCCAAGGAGGACGTATGTTGGTGATCTCCTCTTGACCGCCTTTGCGGCTGCCTCGTCTGCTGACAGGGTACCTGTTCTCTTATACTCAATGAGGTGGTCCAACCAGCATTGGGACCGCGTCTGTATGGGGAGGACAGGGTAGGCCTCCAGGCTGGACCTTTGGAGGTCCTCAATCCGTGCTATCCTGGAGACATGCTCCAGGGTGCCGAGCTTGGAGAGCAAGTCTGCGTCCCCGTTTTGACTTCGGGGTACCTACAAAATTTCGTAGAGGGTCAATTGACCGAGGACCTGGAGTACCACATCGCGGTGTATCCTCATTCTCTCCTCGTTGGCCTCGAATTCACCATTCACCTGTCCGACCACCAGTCGGGAGTCACACCGCTCCCTTATTTTGGAGGCCCTCAGACCCAATGCCAGCCTGAGGCCACCGAGTAGCGCCTCGTATTCGGCCTCATTGTTGGACAACTTAAAGTGGAAACGAAGGGCGTAGTAGGCCTGGAACCCTTCTGGGGTTACGAGGACCACTCCTCCGCCACACCCTTTGGGGTCGGACGAGCCATCCGTGGACAGGGTCCACCAATCCTCCTCATCGCTCCGGGCTAGTTCGGCGACCTCGCGATCGGTGCACTCGACTATGAAGTCGGCGAGCGCATGCCCCTTGATCGCTGGTCGAGGCTTAAACTGGACATCATATTGGCTCAATTGCATGGACCACTTGACCAATCTGCTTGCCGACCCTGAGGCCCTTAATACTGCCTCGAGGGGTTGGTTGGTGAGGACCCGTACGGGGTGTGCTTGGAAGTAATGCCCGAGCTTCTTGGCTGTGGCGTCCATGGCGAAGATCGCTTTCTTTGTGGGTGAGTAACTGGGCATTGGGTTCCCGCGTCATCCCGGACCAGTACGGAGCTGATCGCGGCCTGCGAGATGCCCAAGTACAGATACAAGACTTCCCCTTTCTCCGGTTTGGCCAGGGGGGGTAGCTCCATGAGGTACGTCTTGAGGTCCTCGAAGGCCCTTTGGCATTCGTCTGATCACTCGAACCCCTAGTTTTTCTTGAGGGCCCCGAAAAACGGCAAGGACCTCTCGGCCGACCTTGAGAGGAATCGGCCGAGAGCCGCCAGCCGACCATTGAGGCGCTGGACCTTGCGGAGGGATCTCGGAGGTTCCATCTCCAGGATGGCCTTGACTTTTTCGGGGTTGGGTTCAATACCCCTCTTTGAGACCATGTACCCGAAGAATAGTGCATTTCTTGGGGTTCAAACGTAAATCAAAATGCCTCATAATGGAAAATACCTCGGTCAAGTCGGCTATGTGTAGGTCGGCCTCCGTGCTTTTCACAATCATGTCGTCCACATAGGCCTGCAAGTTCCGGCCGAGGACCTTCTTGAAAACCTTGGCCACCATTCTTGTGTACGTGGCTCCCGAGTTTTTGAGCCCGAACGCCATGACCCGATAGCAAAAGACCCCTCCGGGGGTGGTGAACGCCGTCTTTTCTTCGTCATCCTCGTGCATGAAAATTTGGTGGTACCCCCGGAAGCCGTCTAGGAAGCTCATGAGTGCGCATCCCGCTGTCTCGTCCACCAGCTGGTCTATGTTGGGTAGTGGGAAGGGGTCCATGGGGCATACCTTGTTGAGGTCCGTGTAGTCTACACACATCCTCCACGTGGGCGGTTTGGGTGCGAGGACTACGTTCGCAAGCCATGCCAGGTATGTGACCTCCCTGATGTGCCCGATTTCAAGGAGGGTGTCGACCTCCTTCTTCACGAACTCTCGTCTATCTGCGGCGAGGTAGTGCTTCCTTTGTTGGACAGGCTTGGCTTTGGGGTCCACCTCCAGTTTGTGCGTGATGAACTCCCTGCTGAGGCCCGGCATGTCTTCGAGACCCCAAGCGAACACGTCTTTATAGCTGCGGATGACCTCGACAATCCGACCTCGGAGGTCGGCCGAGAGGCCTGTGCCCACCTTCACCATCCTATCAGGTCGGCTGAGGTCCAAGATGACCTCTTCCGTCTCCACCATGGGTTCGGCACGGGGCCGCTTATCTTCTTCCCTGAGTGCCCTCTCGGTTACTCTGTGTACCTGGAGGTCCTTCCTCGTTATTTGGCGGCAAGCTTCAAATAGCAACTCCGGCTAATCTTCTGGTCTCCTCTTGCGATGCCCACTCTAGTGGGAGTAGGGAATTTGAGGCAAAGCTGCTCCATGGAGATGACGCACCTAAGGTCCTCCAAAGCAGGTCTGCCGAGGATGATGTTGTGGGCGCAGCTGATCTTTACCACCACGAACTCTACCTCCCATGTCTTGACGTGCGGTGGGGTGCCGATCTGTGCCTTAAGGGTGACGGATCCCTCTGTTTCAATGGAAACTCCGGTGAAGCCGGATAGCAGGGTCCGAACCTGGGAAAGCTGCTTCCTGGATAGCCCGAGTTGCGTGAAGGTGTCATAATACATGACATTCACAAAGCTCCCCGTATCTACCAGTACCCGGTGGACAATGATGTCGTTAAGGTCCAAGCTGATTACCAATGCGTCCCGGTGGGGTAGGGGGCCATCCGGGAGGTCGTCGTCAGTGAAAGTTATGGGCTCCCTGCGTGTCCTCTTCTCATGGGATGCTCTAACGACTTCCCCAACGTACAGGCTCCGCGCCCACTTCTTCGTCTCAGTGGGTGTGTCTCCTTCCTCCGGGCCGCCGAAGATGACATGGATGACCTTCTTCTTTGGTGGGCTGTCTGGCTCGGTCTCCTCATCCTCCGTTAGTTGGCCAATCTTTCTTCCGCGGGACAGAGGTAGAGGGCCCGTCGCCATCCTTCTTCTTTCGGGTGTTGTCGGGGCCTTTAGCGTGGTCCTGCCCGGACCTCTTCAAGTACTGCCCTAGGTACCCCCGTTGAATGAGTTCCTCAATCTGCCTCTTGAGGACCATACATTCGTCGGTGTCATGCCCACGTTGCCGATGGAAGCGGCAGTACTTCTTCGGGTCGGCCTTGGGGGAGATCTTTAAGCACTCCTCAGGGAATGACACGATGCCCATGTCCCCTGCATGGTCCAGGATGACACTTACAGGCTGTGTCAACGGGGTTAGGTGCCGTAGCGGGGCTAGACGGGGACCCCGGTCACGTCGTGACCGGGGAGGGCGGCGATCCTCTTGAGGATGAGATGCCCTGTCGCCTTGTCCGCGGCCTTCCTCCTCCTCCTTCTTCCTCTTCTCTGCTGCCTCTGCGTTGGCGTACTGCGCGGCGCGGTCCGTCAATTCTGTGTACGTCTTCGGCTCATTCCGAACAAGGTCGTTATGGAAAGGACCCGACCTGAGGTTGTTGGGGAAAAATGGGATGGCGGACCTTTCGTCAAAATTTGTCACCCCCATAGCTTCCTTCTTCCACTTAGTCAGGTACTCCGCCAAAGACTCCGACTTATCTTGCTTCAGGTAACATAGGTCGGCGAACTGCTTCCGCCGTTGCATGCTGCCCGCGAAGTGCGACATGAACTTCTTGGTCAGGACCGCAAAAGTGGGAATGGAGTCCTCCGGGAGGGACCCGAACCAATCCTGGGCCTGCCCATCCAGAGTCGTGCAGAAACCGTGACACATGATGGCGTCATTAACGCCTGTCATCATCATGACCGCCTTGTACCTGTTGAGGTGGTCCCGCGGGTCCGTCGCCCCCGTATAGGGTTTGATGGTCGGGAATCGGAAGTCCCGAGGTAGGGGCTCGGCCATGTTGGCCCCCGTGAAGGGTGTGGCCAAGGCATCCGGGGGCACCGGTGACTCGTCGCGCGCCTCCATCTTACGCTGCAACTCACGGATCTGTCGACGCAACTGTTCCATCTCTTCACGCTGGGTGCTCGGAGGTTGGCCTCTAGTCTCCCCCGAGCGTTCCACTGGTGGGGTCGGCTCCCGCGGCCTCGGGACACGGGGTTCGTGGCTCCGGGACCTCCGTGAGCACGATGACTCCTCCTGCCTGACTTGTGTGGCCGGCCTCGGCTCTAGGGGGTCTCGCGCTGGTGCATGTGGGCCCAACCGCCCGAGCGCGGATGTGGTCCGCGCCAGCCGAGTCCGCATTTCCTCTCGCTGCTCGTGTCGGCCTCGGGTGGCTTCCGCCCCGTCGCGCCTCTCAGAAGGTCGTGGTGAATTGGCTTCCCCCTCACCCAGCGCTGCGGGTTCCTGGGGTGCGCGAGTGCTGGGGTCACTGCGCACCCTCGGAGGGGGCGGAGGTGGGGGTGCTGGGTCACCCCGGCGCAGCCCTGCCGCGACGCGGTTGAGCGCATTCGCCGCCTGCTCCAGTATGGCGGCATCTTGTTGGCAGGTCGGGACCTGCGGTGGCGCGGGTGGCGCTGTCCCACCGAGAGGGCGATTGTTGGTGAGACGACCCCGGAGGTCCTCCACGGCCCCCTGCCGACTCCCTTTAATCTGATTGCGGAGGTCTTCCCCGGCCCCCACGGACATGGCCTGTCGGCTCGCCACGGTCCCGTTGGAGCGGTTAACGAGGGCGAGGTCGCGTGGGTTGCGCGAGCCCTGCGAGTTATGGGTGTTCGACCCGGATCTTGCCATTGCTGTCAATGAAGGGTAATAGGGAGAGCGCTTAAGCTTGTACAGCCGCTTTCAACAAGAGCACCAATGATGGATTATATGAACCCGGGGGTCCGGATTATACAACCCGTATATATGTTTGAATATAAGACATAAATAACAAAACCATAAATATTATATTAATTGAGCATAAAACGATATTACAGAGGTTCGGGACGTGTAATAACAAGACAAATGTTGTAGGAAAAGTATGAGATGCCTAATTAGGACACCAGGGGGTGTTTATATACTCCCCGGCTGCTATGGGCCCTAGGCCCGCGGGAGGAGCCGCGGTCCGCGCCGCGGGACTCGCTCCACGCGAGGACCCGGCCCTTGGCCGAGCACGGAGCTCGGCCAATGAGCCGAGCATGGGCTCGGCCGAGCCCATGGGAGCCGAGGCCGAGCACACGTGGCCGAGCCCATGGAGCTCGGTCGAGCTCGGGGAAGTCGGCCCATGCCGACCCCCCACTGGGCCGACCCCGGGGTGGTTCGTCCTGCTCCGTGGGTGGGCACGGGGTCCGACCCGGTTCGTATTTTGTTGCTCCGCTCCGACTCTGTGATTATTCCATCAATAATAATAATAATCTTTATTTCCATGCTACCTTCTTCTTCTTTTGAGACATTTGCCATGACTACTATCATTTTTTTTTTGGTTCTTTTAATAAACATTCTTGACATGTTAGGGAGGTTAGCGCTACCTCCTTTCAAATTTGAGGAGGCGATGGGGATAAAAAAAAAAGTACCGGTGGCAAAGGAGATCGTCGTGTTGTCTAAAAATAAAGGATGATTCATTGAAAAATATGTATGAATTTAGAAATTAGTTTAGACTTTCTTTTTTGAATAACAATATTTTGTTTTTTTAATATATTTTAAATAAACACATGACGTGATCATCTTATCTTGCTATGTGCCTCAGCGCATGTAAAAGGCCAGGTCAGATTTTAGTCATTTTAAAGGCCAATTGATACTAGATGATTATCGGTTAATTAATCTAAATGCATCAAAATGACAAGTTTAAATATTTAATTGAAACTTTGTAAAGTTCAAAAATCTAATTGCTCTTTCATGTTGGTGGAGCTATTTGCCCATTTTTTTCCCTTAAAACTAAACCAACTTGAATAGCCATCAACCAAGGTTTTTTATTTCATCAATCCAAAGATGAATATATTCCTCCCTTTTTTATTTTTATTTTTAATTTTAATTTGAGAGGGAATGAATGAAGAGAAAATGAAAAATAAACAAGTCAAATGAGAATATATATTTTTTCCGATCAAAGATGGAGGGGTGAAATCCCGGGACCACAATCAATGGTTCTCCTCTCTTAATCTAGGAAGCAATGTGTGGCCTAAACGGTCTTCCTCGATCAAGTGTCTCTCTTTGAAAGGAGGCTCAGAGATGTTGTTCCAGCAAACCATGTCAATCCTCACCTTTTTAGCTAACACATCCGCTACGATATTTTACACCCGGAGAATATGGTGTTGGAAAATTAAAAGATGAAGTATGAATATTTGTGTGGCTAATATTGAGAGCACATTTTGCTCTCTTGTTATGGGCAGCGCCTTTGGTGCTTAGTTGTGGTCTATATTCTTCCTTCCATTTTTGTGGTTGGGATGGAGGGGGCTGCTTACTATAAATAGCAGCTCCCAACATCGTTTTAGAATACACCTGACTTTAAGTCACATATTCTATTCTCTTTCTCTCTCCCTTAGTATGAGCAATAGTGATGGTCGCCTACGTGATTGCTAGTGCAAGCTATCCGTAGTAGGTCTGTGTAGCCTGTCGAAAGCGTGCCAAGGTTCTAACTGCACCATTACCGCGAAAATAACGCTTTTAAGGTAGTGTTATTGTAACACGACACGGATTTCCTTTCAGTCATACACCATTAGTGTCCGTGCTTCTTAAAAGTCTTCCAGATCGCGCGTTGACGTTGCAATTTTCCCCAACAATTAAAAGCGTTATTCGTGCAACAGTCAACCTTTAGCATTATGACACCTTCTATCATACCGGATCAATAAAAAATCACCGCGCTTGATGGGAAAAATTACAGTAGGTGGGCTCAAAGAATGTGTATTCTCTTTGAACAATTAAAGTTGGTTTACGTGATATATTCAGTTGCACCTGAACCTACTCCAACAGTGTTCTCTCCCTTTGGTGCTACAAAAGCTAACCATGAATTTGATTACACTCCGGGTGAAGAATCAAGAGAAAGCAGTCCTGAAATAGATTACATTCCGGCTCAAGAACCGGGTGTAACTCTGATGCAGTTTAGAAATGACAATTCTGCAGCCAGAGGATACCTTCTGTCACAAATGAATGACGATTTGTTCGACATTTATGTCAAACAAGACTCGGCAAAAGTGATTTTGGAATCACTGTCAGAAAAGTACGGTGTCAATGAAACTAAAAATCAAAGTGTCAGAACCATCTACAACAAAAAGGAGTAGAAAAATCAAGAAGTTCAAAGGAAGGTGTTTTGCGTGCAGAAAGCAAGGACACTGAGCACACCAGTGCTACCATCACAAGGGCAAAACTAGCAAAAGTCAATCTGACAGAGCAAGATGAGTATTGAGTCTCTTTAAATAAATAGTTATTTTGAGTAACTATATTTGCTCTAGTTCTAAGGGTTCGCATGAAGTATGATTGTCTTAGTACTGAGTTCTAGTTGAGTTGTCTAGATTTTGATTACTTAGTAGTTCTTACTTCTTTAGTATGTTGAATACTAATGACATTGGTTGAAATAATTTGTGCATAGATATTGCTCAAACTTTTTACTAAAATTATTTGTATAAAAAATAAGAGCATATATCATAGGCTTCAATTGTAATTTAATGAGAACATGGAAAAGTCATCATTCTTGAACACTCTGTCTAGGAAGATGGTTTTTAAGTAAACTTCGATTTCACCACTCGACCTGCGAGTACTTAAGAAGTAAGGTGTTGATCATGCAGGCTAGTTAGAGCACCACTTGATCTTCACCTGAAATGAGGATGACTTTCATATGTTGTTAAACAATCAACGCCTTGCAATAGAAGTTGTTGAAGTACTGCAATAGTAATATTGATCTGCATCCTATGAATATAATGCTTTATATGAGTTTTTCCTCAAGGGAATGGAAAATTGTGCACGTGGCAACTCTGAAATCTCATTGTTGAGAGATATTTCCGAATAAATATGAGCTCGAACATATTCCTTGTGTATGAGATTAATTTCTTATAAGAATATGATGTGAAATTTGTGATTATGTTGTTTAACTTGATGTAGCATGTGGACAACATTATTTCTATGGCTTACTAACAATGAACATTTGGATATATATTATTTAAACACTTGGTTGAGTCATATTGAAATACCTATAATTCCTAGTTAAAGGGTAATTGTGATCAATTGAGATAACCAAGCTTGTTGAAATATATTCAACTGTTGAGCATGTATCAGGCAGAGTGCGAAGCTTCTGTAATGTTCCACAAAGCAAATCAACAAAACTCAGTCTACAAAGAACCTAATGTTGGGCACCAAAGATCAGTCTGGGTAAGAGATCAAATACATTTGACAAAAATATTTGTAAGTGTTGCATTGTAGGGGTAATAAACTCCTTATATTTTCATCAAAAGTTTCTCTGTGGTATTGAGAATAATGATGAAAGAGAATGTTTCATGTTAAACATGAAAATCTCAAGGGATTATTTATGAGCAAATGAAGTACTCGTTAAAGTGCATGTACGTTTGGTCAAGAGAATCAACTTACTTGAGGGCTAATTATGAGGATTAGTCACTGACTCATTGGAAGGACTTAAAGTCCAAGTGGTAATGAATTCTTGGTGGATCCCACTTCTGTGGTCAAACGAAGCCATGAAAAGAGTTACAAAATAGTACACTATTTGGTCATTCCGACAGTGTGTGTACTTGTGAGGTTGAGCTACAGCTCTTAATGAATTCATAACTCCTTGAGAAAGGGTGGTTTTGTTGAGACAAACCTAATGAATTCACCGCATAATGACATGAGTACAAAGTGCTCTTGGTGACTTATACTCAATTGGGGTGGTCTATGTTGAGGTAGACCTAAAGAGATCCCTAACTTGAGTAGAAAAGGGCTAACCGCCTCTTATGAAAGATAATGGGGTTACTCCAAGAAGCAGAGTGGCTAAGAAACATGGTGATAACCATGCAGTTGTGGGGGTGTCCAACACCTTCACCACATTGTGATTCACAAACTGTCGTTTGTGTTGCAAATAACAGTGCATATGATAAAAAGAAACGACTTACAACTGATTTATGTATTTAACTACTCTATAAGCCTTTAATGGTAGTCTATACTAAGTTAGACTTGATAGAGTTAAAAGTCTATATTGAGATAGACTTGATAAGACATAAAAATCTGTAATGCGGTAAGACTTGTCAGAGTTAAAAGTCTATGTTGGGATAGACTTTGACAGGGTAGAAGTCTATATTTGAGACAGACGTAACATTCTTTAATACTAAGGGTGTTCATAAGAAGTCAAAGAGTTTGACTTTTGTAGGACCTGCTTTTTGAGTTGGTGTGCGCATTCGAGTTCAAAATTTATCTAACCGGTGAGTTCAAGATTCACATCACTCCCGGAAGAAAATTACTCAGTGTCACTACATGTCAGTTCAAGTTCTCAAACACTGACATTAAGACCAACTCATTTGTATTGCTCAGACATTGTCATTTTCCTTTCATCTTTAAATTTGTGGGGGATTGTTGAAAAATTAAAAAATGAAGTATGAATATTTGTGTGGCTAATATTGAGAGCACATTTTGCTCTCTTGTTATGGGCAGCGCCTTTGGTGCTTAATTGTGGTCTATATTCTTCCTTCCATTTTTGTGGTTGGGATGGAGGGGGTTGCTTACTATGAATAGCAGCTCCCGGCATCATTTTAGAATACACCTGACTTTAAGTCACATATTCTATTCTCCTTCTCTCTCTCTTAGTCTGAGCAATAGTGAGGGTCGCCTACGTGATTGCTAGTGCAAGCTATCCGTAGTAGGTCTGTGTAGCCTGTCGAAAGCGTGCCAAGGTCCTAACTGCACCGTTACTGGGCAAATAACGCTTTTAAGGTAGTGTTATTGTAACACGGCACAGATTTCCTTTCAGCCATATACCAATAGTGTCCGTGCTTCTTAAAAGGCTTCCAAATCGCGCGTTAACGTTACGATTTTCCCCAATATATGGCTTAGGATGATCTCCCAATCTCTATCCCGCCAGCACCGGCATTCATCCACAAGCTGCTGAACATAGCCTCTCGGCGAAGAGCTGCCAATCACCCAATCAAAAGCTTCAAGAAAATCAGTTCGAACGGTAAGCTTCTGAACACCTCTTTTCCAAGCAAACTCTAAACCCTTGCGAATAGCCCAAACCTCAGCTTCACTTGCATTTTTTGGGTTAGTTTTAATTTTAATTTGAGGTAAACATAAATAGGAAAATGCATTTTATGTTTTTTCATATGGTATATTGACTGCTTTTGTACATTGTTTATTCATTTTTAAAGGTTTTTTTTTTTTTTTTTTTGAAATACTTAAGATTCTTTACAAGATAATATATGTTCTCACGGTGACTAGCAAACATGGCCAAATGCCGGTGCGTACAAATAATCTATCAACTTTGAACATAATCCCCACATTGTTGTTGCCGAGGTTCGAACCTTGGTCTCTTCTATCAAATACTGCCT
This sequence comes from Ipomoea nil, assembly GCF_001879475.1. Taxonomy (NCBI): domain Eukaryota; kingdom Viridiplantae; phylum Streptophyta; class Magnoliopsida; order Solanales; family Convolvulaceae; genus Ipomoea; species Ipomoea nil. The sequence goes on from NW_017619528.1 coordinate 623,091, forward strand.
ATTAAACCATTGAGTTAAGCCCGGCATAATTAGCACTTTCCTATTGGCTACGGGTAGCTATCAATCCGTTGAATTTGGAAATTAAAACAAAAAAAAAATTGACAAATTGAATTTATTTTGTCCAAGAAAACTATTTTAATTGCCACTAGTTAGAGAAAATTACCTCTCATATTATTAATTTATATTTATATAAAAATTAAAATGAATGATTTGCATTTTATAAATATTTATAATTATAACATCATTACTTACAACAGCATAAATAATAAAAATATAAAATATATTCGTATCCTAATAAATCATATTACATATTAGTAATAAAGAATTGATTTCAAAACCTATCATCCTACAAATAGCTAACACTAACCAACCCCTCAAAATAACTAATATAATCTATTTATACATCAAATAAGTCCTTAGTTAAAACATTGGTCGTCAAGGTAATATGACAAGACTCCGTGATTGTTTTGACTTATCTTATATTATACTAAAAGCACTTTTAATATGAGATATGAGATTTCATGAGTCACGTTAAGTTTAATCAGATGTCTTGAGTTTGCTTTTTGAGATATACTTAACATAAACATAATTGGTTTTAGTATATGATTTTAGTTGACTGAACGATTAATTTGTGACTAGACAAAAAATTATGAGAGTATTTTGATAACTTCTTAATAAGGTATTTAGTTTTTGGTTTATAAGTATCAATATCAATAATGATTGAGTTTTTTTTTTTATTTTTATTATTATGGGTTAGTAAACAGGGCCGAATGCCGTTGCGCAAAGGAATCTGTGCACTTTGGATACGCCGAGGTTCAAACCTTGGTCACTTACTCCAAATACTGTCCATTAAACCATTGAGCTAAGCCCGTGCGGGTGTAATAAACATATCTCGTCAGGCAGTTTGGTGCTTTTTCCGGCCAGAAAACAGAAAGAAATGGAATAGTGGAATAACACGGTTTGCGACCGCATTTAGAGCATCCTTATCAGTAGGGGATATTAGGGGGAGAATGTAAGAGTGAGTAGGAAAGAGAATAATGTGGGAGGGAAGGGAAAAAAAAAATCAAAACTGATTTTATAAAAAAAAAAATATTGATACTGCTAATTATACGTAAGCAATATGAAATAACTAGAGACCAATTAAAGCAAGTAAATGTCTTTATTGATCACAGTAAAGGCCCTAAGTACAATCTACTTGGTTGCTCTGAGTACCGACTGGCTGCGGTCGGGATTCTCTAACAACAACCTATCGATCGTCCAAAAGTCCACTACACTGTAGCTACTGTGGGTATTTATAGCCGCTATGCCGGGGACAGGATTCCAGCCGTTCGGCATGTCCTCCACGTAGCCACCACGTGTCATCCTCCCGGGTGCCCTGTCTGTCGTCGTAGAGAGTCGCCACGTGTCTTTCGTCAGCTCTCTCGCCAAAGGGCTACCGCTCGACGGTCGACACCGTCGCTCGGGCAACTCCCGACCGGGTTCTTCACAAGGAGCCCGACCTGTTACCTGTAAAGACAAAGAGAAAAGGACAAAGGCATCTCGGTCGTGGTGAAGCTATGTCGGTCGGGATATTCCCTACCAAGAGCCCCCCAGCCCGGGCCTTTTTGATCGTCCGGGAAAAAACGGGACGGGGTGAAGAAGCCCAACCGTCGACCGCTAAACCGACCGGCCAGCTGTCATTCCCTTCTTCGCCACGTGTCGGCCACTGCCGGCCTCTGCGACTGCAACCATCGCCTCGGAATCAGTGCAGGTCGTGTCAAGCAAGTGGGCTCGTTTCCCGCGTAAATGCTCTCCTATAAATAGGCCTTTGAGGCCCTCATTTGAACTTTCCTCACTCTTCTGCTTCAGTCGGTATCCTCAGAGAGCCCCGACCAGTGCACCTTAGTAAGGCAATCGAGCAAGGACGTTCAAGCTTTCCCCCGCAAAGTTCCTCCATTCGGTAAGTTCTCAACCCTTCTCTCTTCTTTATGCTTCCATTTTAGGTAGAACTGCTAGGCCAACTAACTGTCCCGGACATTTTAAGTCCCTTACTAACCCCGACCGACCTCTAGGTAGAACGAAATGACGGACTCTGACAGTCAGAATGCCTCGATCGCGGATTATGACGAGGAGGTCGAGCATCTCAGCGATGAGGAGGTGGACATCATGTCCTACTCCCCCGAGGTTATCTACCGATCGGTTCCAACCCCCGAGCGGGCCGCCGAACAAGATAAGTCGTCCAGCTCCTCCGGGTCGTCGAGCTCCAGCTCAAGCGGATCGGGGAGTTCCGGCGAAGAAGAAGAAGAAGAAGGAACTACGTCGGGTAGACAAGGACCTCCGACCGAAGGCGTTAGGGAAACGCCTACCCGGGTGGTTGGGGACCACCCGGAAGCTGTTCAACGACGAGGCGCCCGGGAAAGTACTCCCGAGTCGGCCGAGGAAGATGCTGCTGGGCCGGCCGCACCCGCAGTCGTGGAGTTCGAGTTCTTGAACAGCGAGAATGTCGAACAGCAAATGAGCCGGCTGACCAAAGGTGAGGCGGCCAGGATTGCCGAGAAACTCAGGGGTCGGGTAGAGTTCGACACGAGCCGGAAGTTAGGGAATGTCATCGATCGGCATCGGGGCAAGTGGATCGGGATGCATTACGACTCCCTGATGGCCCCGATCGCCATTCCCTTCACCCCCCTCCTGAACGCCTTCTTGGCCTACTACCGGGTCGTCCCGGCCCAGATTTGCCCCAACTCGCACCGGATCATCGCCTGCTTTCCGCAGATATGCGCTCGGCATGAGGCCGCCTGTACGATGGAGTTGTTCAACTACATCTACCAGGTCAAAGTTCTCCCGGGCAGCTACGGGGGCGGGTTCTTGATGTTACAATCCCGAGCCGACATGTGCGCAATCAGAGGCCTGCCCGGGAACAACAAGGGGTGGAAGAATAGGATTTTCTCCATCAAATACGACCCCTGGATTCTCCCGGTTGACCGCGCTTGGAGCACCCACTTTCGGAAACAAGTGGTGCCGGACGAGACGCAAGCGCTCAAGGAGACGGTCAGTCGGATCTCGAGCGAGCTGCACGAGTATACAATCTTCCGAACGGCCGAGAGTCTTGAGGCGGCTAAACTCCCGCCCCCTACATACGAACTACGGGAGAAATATCTGCCCGTGCCGATGGGCGTGACGGTCGCCAAACCGTCGAGGCGAAGGAAGAAAGGTTTTAACTCGAGCTAATCCTCCCGACTTAACTTTATGCCTCGATCACACTAACTTGATTTCTTTGTTTGCAGCTATGGCGGAGTTCGGTGACGAAGATGCCCCCTTCCCCCGCCCGCCAAGATCTCCCTTGGCGGCAAGAAGAAGGCGAAGGCGAAGCCCGCCGGGGAAAAGGAGATCCCCTCGGCCCGACCACTAAGTACCTCGACCGTGACGACGGGCGAGGGCTTTATTGTCGAGCCCTCCGACGTCCTGATCACCCGGGTGGAAGTCGCCCAGGGCAAAGAGAAGGTCCCCGACCGAGGCGTGACCGAGGTGGGCGGCATGAAACGCCGCCGCGAACAACGCAGCCCGAGCCCTTCGGTCGGGCGAGAAAGGGACGCTACGTCCATACTGGCCCGGATCGGCAACGCCGGGCCAGCTAGGGAGGATTTGGGGAAAATGACCCCGACCCAAGTGGCCGAGAAGATTGGCTACGATCTGGCCGAGGTAAGCTCTCTTCCATTAACTCTCTCTTTTATGCAAATGTCTTCGACCGGGCTAACGCCGAACATCTTCTTGTACTGCAGATTTCCCGAGCGGCCCAACTCCTTCAAGGTCGGGCCATGCTGGCCGAAGAAGCCGACCACCACAAGAAAACGGCCGCTCGTCGCTTGAAGGAAATCAAGGACATCCAGGCCGAGCTGGAGAAGGCCCAGAAGGGCCTGAAAAAGAGCGAGGAAGACCGGGTCCTCGCAGAGAAAGTCGCCCAACGGGCGATCGGGGAGGCGAAAGAGTTGAAGGCCCGGCTCGATAATTCGAGCGAGCTGGTGCAGACTGTCTTCAAGGACAGCGAGTCGGGCTCAGCGTTTCTCACGGCGGCCCGGGGAACTAAGGTCGGAGAGGACCTAATCGTCTCCTTCGGCCGATGGGCGTTCAAGTCCGGGCAACGCAAAATGCTGGAGCGGGCCCGTACCCGGTTGGAGCAAGCTCTCGACGGAGAGGATCTTCAGCTGGTCCTGTCGGCTTTACCCCCGGACCTAGCCGACCCCGGTCCCTCCCCCTTCGCTCCCAAGGAAAAGGCGGCCGAGCCTGGGGCATCGTCGGCGGCCACTTCGAGCGGGAAGGAGGCAGCTGCCGGAGCTCGGGAATTGAAGAAGTAGACTAGGTTTCTTCTTCTTTTTGTAAAAGAGCGCTGATCGGGAGCCCGGTCCCGAATTTGTTCCTGGCACTATTTCCAATCAATGAACCCCGTTTTTGTCTATGAAAAGTTGTTCGTTTTGTGCTTGTACGTCTTTCCTTTTAACTCGTACAAACTGATCATGCTTACACGCCGACCATAGTCGCTCGACCGTCTGGCCCTCGGGCCCGGTCTCGCATCTGACGTTTCGTCGTAAATTGGCCAAAAGCGACCGGGTTTACCCGAGCTCTAGGCCTTGACGAAATTTTGAAAATAAGCAAGTCTCTACGGTCGGAATATAACCGAGCGGCAGGCTTGTAAATACTTCCTTCATCCCAGCCCCCACACGATTGTGCGCTTGAGGCACGAGTGGGTGCAATCGTGGAAAGAAGCTGGACGGATCGGGGAATTATGCGGAGAGCTCCTGGCTTCCCCGATCGGTGGCGTGAATCGAATGTCTGCCGATGTGGAGCGCATCTGACCGGTCGATAGGCTCGCCCGGTCGGTGTATCTTGAAGATAAATCGATCTGCATGCACTGGAGGTATGAAATTTAACCGATCGGGCCGACGCATGCAAGCGATCGAGCAATCACCGATTGTATATACATTAACTTTCCCGCTCGCAGGCGGTTGAGCAAATATTTACAAACATAGACATTTAATTACAAACGACGACCGGGACCTACTCGCAGGTCAAGCCCCCACTTCGTCAAAAATTACAAAAAATAGGCTTAATGCCTAAACATAACGAGGTGCTCGGAATTCCAAGTTCCCTCGATTACCCGACCAGTTGTTGTCTCCAGTCGGTACGTTCCCGCCCGTATGACGGCGCTGATGATATACGGCCCTTCCCAATTTTGAGCCAGCTTTCCGCCCTCTAACGGTTGACTGGCTTCCCTCCGTCGTAGAACGTAATCCCCTACTTGAAAATAACGAGGGTTGACCCGAACGTCCTTCGAACTCTTCACACGTTTCTGGTACTCGGCTATACGCCGAGCGGCTAGCTCTCTTTTTTCTTCGACCCCATCGAGATCCGCTGCCATAGCATGTTCATTCTCCTCGGCATTGTAGGTTCTTTCTCGATCGGTCGGGATCCAAGCCTCGATCGGGAGTCGGGCTTCAGCTCCGTAAACCAGGGCGAAAGCGGTCTCCAAAGTAGCTTCCCTCGGGGTCGTCCGATAAGTCCATAAGACATATGGCAACTCATCGGCCCAACTACGACCGGCCGAGTGTAACTTCTTTTTCAGACCTTCCAAAATCGTCCGGTTCGCGTTTTCCACTTAACCGTTTCCCTGCGGGTAAGCCACCGACGACCGGACGTGAGTCGTCCCGATCGTGGCCAAGAAGTTCTGTAAATATTGGCTTACGAATTGGCGGCCGTTGTCGTTGATGAGATGCACGGGCACACCAAAGCGGGAAATCACATTTCGCCAAAGGAAACGAGCACATTGCTGAGAGGTGATCGTGGCTAAAGGCTCGGCTTCTATCCACTTGGAGAAGTAATCGATGGCGACGATCACAAATTTTCTCCGACCGGAAAGCTGAGGGAAGGGGCCCAAGATGTCTACCCCCCACCTTGCGAAAGGAATTGCGGTCGTGACAGGCTGATAGAAGGTTGCCGGTCGTCCAGGCATCCGGGCGAACAATTGGTACGTCTCACATTCCCGAGCTAACTTTTCATAGTCTAGCTGTAGGGACGGCCAGTAGTACCCGATCAGCATGATACGACGGGCAAGCGATCGGCCTCCTTGGTGCGAAGAACAAATTCCCGAGTGAAGCTCCTTCATGACTAAATCAGCCTCAAATGCGGTCAAGCAACGCATGAGGGGGCCTCCATACGATCGCCGGTATAGACGACCGTCCAAGACTTGGAACCTCGGGGCTCTCAGCTTGGCTTTTCGAGCACGCTGGGGGTCGTCTGGGAGTCGATCGTGCTCGAGGAATTCTTTCAGATCGGTGATCCAGTTGTCTTCCACCGGTTGGATTGGATTGACCGGTAGGCGATGGATACTGTGTCTCGGGATCACCAAGATCCGAGCTATCTTCGACATGTGTTCCGGGGCGTCTTGAGCTAATTTCGATAAGATATCTGCATCGGCGTTATCCAATCGGGGTATGTGCCGGACGGTATATCCCCGGAACTGAGCGAGCTTCTCCATGGCAAGGTCTCGGTATAACTGCAAACGCTCACCATTGACTTCATAATCTCCGAGAACTTGCCCAACCACGAGGGCGGAATCGGTTTGAGCCCGGATGTATTCAGCCCCCAAGTCCCGAGCGCACTGTAAGCCGTTAACGAACGCTTCGTACTCGGCTTCGTTGTTGGTCGGGTGGAACTGGTACATGAGAGCAAAATAGACCTTGAATCCTTCCGGGCTTGTGACCACCACTCCTCCTCCTGCCCCTTTCTTGCTACTTGACCCATCAGTAGCCAGCGACCACCACTCAGCCTCGGGATCCGCAACCTCAGGAGGCCGGGTATCCGGGGCGGTGCACTCGACCAAGAAGTCAGCAAGAGCTTGACCTTTAATAGCCGGTCTCGGTCGGTATTCGATCGCGTACTGGGTCAACATTAACGCCCACTTGACGAGGCGACCGGATGATGAAGCAGTTCGGAGGACTGGCCCGATCGGCTGATCGGTCAACACGCGAATCACTCGACCTTGGAAATAGGGAGCCAACTTCTTCGCGGCAATGTATAAGTCGTAGACGACCTTCTCTAGCCGGGAGTACCGGAGCTCGGGACCATGTAGCGCGTGGCTTACATAGTACACCGGTCGCTGGACCCCTTCCGGATCGGTTCGGCACAACACCGCGCTTACTGCTCGATCGGAAACGGCGAGGTACACGTCTAACTCTTCTCCGAGCTCGGGCTTTGAGAGCACGATCGGCGACATGAGATACTCCTTCAGCTCATCAAAAGCCGCCCGGCATTCTTCGTCCCAAACGAATCCATTAACCTTCCGCAATACCTTGAAGAAAGGTAAAGCGCGCTCGGCTAGCTTGGAGAGGAACCGGCTGAGGGCTGCCAACCGACCGGTCAATTGCTGGACTTCCCGAACGGTGGAAGGTGGTTGCATGTCCAGAATCGCTTTTACTTTGGCCGGGTTAGGCTCGATTCCTCTCTTGGTCATCATATAGCCGAGGAACTTGCCGGTCTGAACCGCGAATGTGCACTTGGTCGGGTTCAGCCGCAACTGGTACTTTCTCATGATCTGGAAGCACTCCCGGAGGTCCCGAGTGTGGTCGGATCGGTCCCGACTCTTGACCAGCATGTCATCGATGTAAGCTTCCATCGTTCGGCCCAATAGATCGGCAAAGAGCATGTTGACCATCCTCTGGTAGGTCGCTCCTGCGTTCCGGAGGCCGAACGGCATCACTCGGTAACAATACAGTCCGTCCGGGGTCACGAAGGCTGTCTTGCTCTCGTCTTCATGGTGCATCATGATCTGATGGTACCCCTTGAAGGCATCCATGAAGCTCATTAATTCGGCCCCGGCCGTCTCGTCGACCATCTGGTGAATGCTCAGTAGAGGATACGGGTCGAGCGGACAGGCCTTGTTGAGGTCCGTGAAATCGATGCACATCCTCCATGCTGGGGGCTTAGGAACAAGAACGATATTTGCCACCCACTCGGGATAGACCACCGGACGGATGTGCTCGATCGCCGCCATCTTTTTGACTTCTTCTCTGACAAATTCGCGGCGATCGGAAGAAAGGTGTCGTGTCTTCTGCACGACCGGCTTTGCTGCGGGATCGGCGGCTAACTTGTGACAGATGACCGACCGATCGATCCCGGGCATGTCTTCGGGCCCCCACGCAAAGATATCAGCATACTCCCGGAGTATGGCCAAAACTTCTGCTCGAAGCTCGGGGGTGAGGGCTCGGCCAATCTTAATCTTCCTATCTGGGCGGTCCTCGGATAGGGGAGCTTCTTCTACTTCTCCGGAAGGCTCAGGCTGCTCCTTCCGTTCCTTAGCCTCCTCTTTGGCTATGGTGTTCACCCGGGAAGATGGTCCGGAATCGCGTCTGTTGACCGCTCGGGTGTAACACTTCCGGGCGGATTGGACATCGCCACGGACCACGCCGACCCCATTGGGGGTGGGGAATTTCATGCACAGGTGGGGCATAGAAATTATCCCACCGATCTTCATAATGGCGGGTCGGCCCAAGATAATGTTGTGGACGCAATGGAGGTTGACCACAACAAATTCCAGCTCCGTCTTGATCGACTTTGGAGGTGTGCCGATCTCGACCGGGAACGTTATCTTTCCCTCGGGGTAAATAAGAGCCCCGGTAAATCCTGACAGTGGTACACCGACCGGAGTCAGCTCCTTCCTGTCGAGGCCAAGCTTTTCAAAGACGTCCAAGTAAAGGACGTTCACGCTGCTGCCCGTATCCACCATAACCCTTTGGACGTCCGTCCCCTTAACGTCAATCGTGACCACGAGCGCCTCCATGCCGTGGTCACTGCTGGTAGGTTGGTCCTCGAGGGTGAAGGTTATGGGTTCCATTTTCTGCCTTTTGCCGGTCTCTCGGGAATCCACTATTGCGACCGGGCAATTAGTCCTTGGCCGGGATGCGTCTTCCAGCCCACCAAAAATGACATGGATGGTAGGCTTTCCGGACGGGCGGCTACCAGCCGGAGGGTTAGGGCCCCGTCGGTCATCATGACGATCGTCCCTTCGATCATCTCTTTGGTCCTGACTTGGCCGATCGGAGCGGTGATGAGAGCGCCTGTGATCTCTCCGATCGGTATTCCTCTTGGTATCCTCTCTCTTCCCCACACACTTGTCCAATTTTCCCGAACTAAGCAGATCTTCCAGCAATTGGCGCAAGTGGGTACACTCCTCGGTGTCATGCCCGGCGCATCGATGGTAAGCGCAGTGCTTACTCTTGTCAGGGCCGTCTCGATCGGGATGGGGGAGTTTGATGAGATTGCAGGACTGGGCGTACTGCATGGCTTCCGCTGCGGATCGGTTTAAGGCCGTAAACTCGCCAGGCCTGATGCGGGATCGGGGGTTGTCATCTCCCGACCGATGTTCCGCCCGGCCGGCCGGTTTACAGGATGAAGAGCCGACCTCCTGCAAGCGCTTTACGGCATTCGCCTCGCCAGCGTTGGCATAATCTGTGACCCTCCGAAGGGCCTCCTCATAAGTGGTCGGGGGGTGTAGGATGAAGTCTTGATACAGATGTCCCGCCCGGAGAGATATGTGAAGCATATGGGTGGCGGTCGCATCGTCCATAGGCTCGACCTCCCCAACCGCCGCCTTCCACTTGATGAGGAAATCGGTCAAGCTTTCCCCTTCTAATTGCTTGGCCTTCTCGAGATACATGTAGGACTTCCTCACCACTTTGGAAGTGATGAACTTCCTCACAAATTTGATCGTCAGGGTCTCAAATTTATCGATCGACCCCGGTTGCAGGGTACGGAACCACTCTGCCGCCCGACCGGTGAGGGTCGAGTAGAAGGCCCTGCACATCACGGCGTCTGAAACGCCCTTCAGCATCATGTTGCTGAAAAAATCATTCACGTGGGCCTCAGGGTCTGCCCGTCTGTCATAACTCTTCTCTCCAGAGACCTTTAAGTCAAGCGGGTAAGGCTGGGCCATTACCGCTGCTGTGAAAGGCGTCTGGTGCAGGGTCGATTGGTTGACCGGGGGTGTTGCAGGGTACGCATTCCTGAGCTGCGCAACTTCCGCCTGGAGGTTATAGAGTAATCCTCGGGTTTCGCTGAGCTCGGCGGTTTGGACGGCTTGGGCTGTTTCCCGAGCACGTCGTCGTCGGTGTGATCTCGACCCGCTATGCCCGGATGATGCCTCCTGACTAGCATCCTGCATGTGCACGTCTTCCGGTTGGCGATTCGGATCTTGGGGTCCTAATCTTTGCCGCATTTCTGGTCGAAGACGGTCAAAAGCTACCGCTCGGGCAACTTCCTCAGGGTCTTCCGCTCGGACGAGAACCTCTTCTGCTTGCTGGGCCTGCCGTGGTGCCTCCATCGCAACAGCACCCCCCGACCCCAACCGCGAACGAGCCGAGCGTCGAGCCCGGGAAGTGGGCTGATGCTGCGACTCTACCTGAGCGGCCGGGTATACTGGAGGGGCGGCGGCTGGAGCCGTGTACGCAGGCGTGAACGGTGGGTAACCAACCGGAGGAGTATAATACATCGGTTGGGCTGGCCAATACCCATACGGTTGAGGTGGGACCGGGTACGGATACTGACCGGGATACATCATTGGTTGCGGGTATTGCTGACCGGGCGTCTGATATCCCGGTTGTATGTAATTCACCGGCTGTTGAGCGGCCGGGTATGTGTTGGATGGATGCGGTGGCGAGAGGTTGAGGTTGAGGTCCATCGTCTGACCCTGCTGTTGGGTAGCATAGTGGTCGGAGGAGCTCGCCGCATCCGCCTGGTCGTCGGCAAAGTTGTTGTGTGCCCGGATACATGTTGATATAGAGACCGGGTGCTCGTCAAGACGTTGGTTTCTTGCACGGGTCCCCACGGACGGCGCCAAAATGATACTGCTAATTATACGTAAGTAATATGAAATAACTAGAGACCAATTAAAGCAAGTAAATGTCTTTATTGATCACAGTAAAGGCCCTAAGTACAATCTACTTGGTTGCTCTGAGTACCGACTGGCTGCGGTCGGGATTCTCTAACAACAACCTATCGATCGTCCAAAAGTCCACTACACTGTAGCTACTGTGGGTATTTATAGCCGCTATGCCGGGGACAGGATTCCAGCCGTTCGGCATGTCCTCCACGTAGCCACCACGTGTCATCCTCCCGGGTGCCCTGTCTGTCGTCGTAGAGAGTCGCCACGTGTCTTTCGTCAGCTCTCTCGCCAAAGGGCTACCGCTCGGCGGTCGACACCGTCGCTCGGGCAACTCCCGACCGGGTTCTTCACAAGGAGCCCGACCTGTTACCTGTAAAGACAAAGAGAAAAGGACAAAAGCATCTCGGTCGTGGTGAAGCTATGTCGGTCGGGATATTCCCTACCAAATATAAAAAATAAGCATGTCATTTCTCTATTGGTTCTCTCTCTTCCATCATTAATTCTTTTTCTTGGGCAGAGTAATATCCCAACATTTGCAGATGCTCCCCACCCCTTCTCTCTCTTGATTTTCTCTCTGCCACCATGGCATTTTGACCTTAAAAGTAGTAAATTATCCCCCATTTCTCCTCTGATGCTCTTACACATAAAGTAGCATGTGCATTTGTCTCGGCGGTGGGTAAAGTTCAGGCTGCGTTGGCAGATGACATTTCTACTATGACTTATATTCATTCCCTATGTGAACTTTTTCATGACAACCAATTAAAAAATTGTAATCACCTACCTAGCGTTATATAAATTTTGAATCACACTTGTGTAAGACCGTCTCACAGATCATAATTTGTGAGATAGGTTAAATTTGTGAATGGAATGTTGGGAGCTGAGTATCTTTCAACTTAATCAAAAGTCTTTTACCTGATACGAATACAAACATATATAATTAGTCTCGATGTGCAATCTTAGTTGATTGACTAAAGAAATATGTGGTCAAATAAAAAAAAAAAAAAAAAAAGAACATGTGATTTTTTTTACCTATTTTTAAAATAAGAAGATCAAATGTATTATTACTGATGAAACTTGAAATCTGGAATATAAAACTACTATTTTTTTTTTTTTGGTGCGTAATATAAAGCTACTATGCAATAAAGAAAGATTTTGTAACTTGTGTTTGCCAAAAACATGCAGAAAAGTTTAGGACAAATACCAATTCTAGTCCCATGAGTATAAACAAAATGACAATTTTAATTCATATATTTAATTCCTACCAAAACTCATCCCACAACTATTATTTTACTACCAAAGTTAATTACTCCGGTCATCAAAAAAATTAAAACATGCCGGATTCTTAAAATAATAAGGGTATTATTGTCATTCCTCATCCTCATCATTTTTTCTGTAGTTAAAAATCTAAATAAAAACTCTAAAATCCCAATTCAACGTGACCTTATGCTTTTTTCCTTAGTTTTCTCTTCACCGATCACTTTACATACCAAGACATTGCCTTACCTCTGAAGAGAGCATTCAGATACCCATCGGACCAGAGTTCAACCCTGTAACAACAATTAGAACTCTTAATTGTCCAGGGGTATAATTCTCATGAAACCATGTTTGTCGTCTCTGTCGCGATTCAATAATCGCTGTCAGAGTATTGCTTGTCGCGATTCAATTATCGTAAATATCCAATTCTTGGATCTTAAATTTTGATACCATGTTTTGTTTTTGCAAAAAAAAAAAAAAAAAAAAAAAAAAAAAAAAAAAAAAAAAACATCTTTTGATATTAGAATAATACATAAAACAGGAAAAATTGAGAATTAACCCTTTATGGGATCAGGATCTAAGACTAAGATATTCAATTTTGATGTTTGGTTTGGAAGTTAATAATTTTGATGTTTTTTTTTTTTTTTTTTTTTGTAATATTCTGTGAGGTCAGGTTTTCATTTTTGTAAGTTTGTGTATGAAATTAAAAACAAGGTAGAGGGTATTAATTACATAAAATAATGATTTAAAAAGTTATCGTGTGAGCTTAATGTTCTTAAACTGGGGCATTAGATTATCGTGTTAATTGCAAATAGTGTATTTCATTCTTTAAAAGTCAACTGAATGTATATAGTTCATCATTTGTTAAGTTGTTAGGCAATCTTGATTATCAGGTTAGCTTTTCTGCTTTGAGAGAGCATGGTGAACAGAAACAGAAGAGAGACAAGATCAGAGTGGTGGTGGGAGAGCCTCTAGGAATAGTACTATTGGGAAAAATCCCACTTCCTGTGCCAATGAAAAATCACAGAACCGGCAGGAGTACAAATACAAGATGATACATAATAGTAAAAAGTAAATAACAATGCAAGGGACACAAGATTTACGTGGAAAACTCCAAAACCACAGGGAAAAATCACGGGGCCACCACCACCAACAATTCCACTATAACAAATCTCGGGTACATAAGTTCAGGCTATCACACGAGCCATACATCCACAAATCATCAAATACACCAATTCTAGGCCAAATACATTCTTTAAATTCCACAGGCTAAATATGAATAATATCTCGTACGTACTCAAAATATTCAACTATCACGAACAAGATAAAATGAATATAAGTAGTACGAGATTACCCAAAGGATGCCTGGAATAAATAAAAGCTGACCTTTAAAAGGTTGATGAATAAAGTACCCAAGAGCTTAGACAAACTCACGGCAAAAGAATCAAAACTTGCATCCAAGGTGAAGAAACAAAATGAATATGGTTTCTTCCTTGCTACTGCCGCCGAACTACCTTCACTCACTTTAGTTTTGTTTTGTCTTTTTTCTCTCACAATATGTATGTGTGTAGATTGCTCCCCTTTTAAAGCTTCAAAAGGATGAACATGGGAATAATGAAGAATAAATAGAGTATTAATTCTTCACCCCTTCAAATGCCAAAAATGTTTGCTTCTCCAACCTCTTACATTCCCTAATATTATTATATAACATAATAATAATAATAATTACCAAGTGGCTTGTGGTCCACTGGTATCAGATTGCTCCTTTATGTGGGAGGTCTAGGTTTCGAGCCTTGTTGTAAGCATAATAATAATAATAATTAGGGCTAAAAAATATAGTGGATAAAAGTTGACTTGGTCCAAACATGAGCTATTTACCACATAGGAGGGAAGCTCAACCCAACAAATCTCCCCCTTCCGGCGATAGAACAACATATACCTCAAACTTTCCTCTTGGCAACGATCCCATTATCATCAGTATGAATCTTTCCAATATGATATCTCGTGTACCTGTAATGAACTGCACTCTGACTATCACAATAGAGCACATACATGTCCTAAATAAACTTCTTCATCCATAGCATTTCTTTACTGGCCTCAACAGATGTTATGAACTCAGCTTCAGTGGTAGACAAAGCAATACACTTTTGCAATCTTGATTGCTATAGACAAAGCAATACACTTTTGCAATCTTGATTGCTATGAAACTGCTCCCCCTGCATAGGTAATCAGATAGCCTGAAGTAGATTTCCTAGTATCAATGTCTCCAGCCATATCAGAATCAGTGTACAAAGCAATACACTTTTGCAATCTTGATTGCTATAGACAAAGCAATACACTTTTGCAATCTTGATTGCTATGAAACTGCTCCCCCTGCATAGGTAATCAGATAGCCTGAAGTAGATTTCCTAGTATCAATGTCTCCAGCCATATCAGAATCAGTGTACCCGGTAAGGATATGTTTCCTTGTACCAAAACACAAACTCAGACTTGAAGTACCCCGAAGATATCTCAAAATCCACTTCACAGCATCCCAATGTTCTTTCCCTGGATTTGAAAGAAATCTGCTAACAACACCTACTGCATGAGCAATATCTGGTCTCGTGCATACCATAGCGTACATCAAACTACCAACAGCTGAAGAATAAGGAACTCTTTGCATTTCTTCCTTCTCTTTCTCACTAGAAGCACATTGCTTCTTGCGCAACTTGAAATGCATACCAAGAGGTGTATTCACTGACTTAGCTTCATCCATATTAAATCTCTCAAGTACCTTCTCTATATACTTCTCTTGAGATAACCACAATTTCTCATTCTGCCTATCACGGATAATCTTCATCCCAAGAATTTGCTTTGCTGGTCCCATGTCCTTCATAGAAAAGGACTTACTCAACTCTTGTTTCAATCATTGAATTCTTGAGGCATTGTGTCCAACAATCAACATATCGTCAACATAAAGCAACAATATAACAAAGTCATCATCAGAATATTTGTTTACAAAAACACGGTGGTCTGAAGAAGTCTTCTTGTACCCATGCTTACTCATAATAGAAGTAAACTTTTTATACCACTGCCCTGGAGCTTGCTTCAAACAATACAAACTCTTCTTCAATATGCAAACATAATCCTCCTTCCCTTTGACTTTGAAACCCTCAGGCTACTCCATATATATCTCCTCATCTAAATCACCATTGAGAAAAGCTGTCTTCACATCCATCTGCTCAATTTCTAAGTCCAAATAGGCTGCTAGACCCAACACAATCTAATGGATGAAGATTTCACAACAGGAGAGAAAATTTCATCAAAATCAATACCTTTCTTCTGGCTAAAACCCTTTACCACCAACCTAGCTTTGAACCGTGGAACTGAAGTGCCTTCTTCATGCTTCAATCTATAGACCCACCTGTTCTTCAAAGCTTTCTTGCTCTTTGGTGCCCTCACCAACTCAAAGGTATCATTTGCATATAGGGAGTTCATCTCATCCTGCATAGCCTCAAGCCACTGTCTCTTTTGCTCACTCTCCATGGCTTCTTCATAAGACTCGGGTTCTCCCCCATCAGTCAAGAGCACATACTGATCGAAAGAGTAACGAGTAGATGGTCTCCGCTCCCTGTTAGACCTTCTAGGAGGATCAACTGGAACCTGCGAAGGAACTTCTTGTTACTGGTGCACAACATCATCAACATGACCATCTACATCAACTGTATCATCCTGAAGGTCTGGTACAGGATCATCATTCTGACCATTCTCCTGAATCTCATCAACATCATGTGTATCTTTGTTGGAAACTGGCTCAAGGTCAACCAAACTTCCGTTGTCATGAGATTCTGGCCTCCTCACTTTATCAACATCCTCAATGGTTTTATTTTCAAAGAACACTACATCACGTCTTCTCACAAGCTTCTTCTCAACTGGATCATACAGCCTGTAGCCAAATTCATCAAGACCATAACCAATAAAGATACATTGTCTGGTCTTCGAGTCCAACTTAGATCTCTCATCTCTTGGGACATGCACAAATGCCTTACAATCGAAGACTCTGAGGTGATCATAAGAAACTTCCTTTCCACCCCAAACCTTATCAGGAACTTCATTACTCAAAGCAATAACGGGAGATAAATTGATAATATGAACAACTGTGGAAACTGCTTCAGCCCAAAAAGATCTAGGCAACTTCGCATCATCAAGCATGCATCTAACTCTCTCCATAATTGTTCGGTTCATCCTCTCTGCTAAGCCATTTAACTGAGGAGTCTTAGGAGGAGTGATGTCTAATACTGTGTATTCTGCAATATTCATCAAATGGGCCACGATATTCACCGCCATTAACAGTACGGATGCACTTCAATTTCTTTCTTGTCTGTCTCTCAACAAGAGCATGAATCTCTTTAAACACACCAAGCACATCACTTTTGTGTTTCAAAGTGAAGACCTAGAGTTTTCTAGAACAATCATCAATAAAGGTCACAAAGTAAGACACACCTCCAAGTGACCTAACCTTCATTCGTCCACACACATCAAAATGTATAAACTCAAGTGGCTCTGACCTCTTCGAAGGAGGGTTGCTCATGAAAGAAACTCTTTTCTGTTTCTCCGCCAAGCAATGGACACATCTGTCCAACCTAGCTTCTTTTACCCCTGAAAGCTTACTCTTCCTGGCAAGACAATCAATCCCTTCACACTCATGTGGCCAAGTCGTTTATGCCACAATTCTGATGCACATTCTTTTGCTACCACATTCACTAAATCACCATAAATAAAGCTTTGCAAAGAGTACAAGTTAGAAGACTTGTTACCCGTGCAATAACCAGTGAACCTTTAGTGATTTTCCAACGTCCATCACCAAAGAAACAACAAAAACCATCATCATCAAGTTTTCCTGTAGAAATAAGATTTAGTTTGATACCTGGTGCATGCTTTACATTTTTAAGTACCAGCTTTGTGTCATTGCTTGTCTCAAGGCAAAATGTACCGGTACCAATCACCTTCACCTGGCCATCATCACCCATTCTTAACTCTCCATAGTCACCTGGAGTATATGAAGAAAGAATTCCTTCCTTGGTGTAACATGGTAGGATGCACCTGAATCCACAATCCAAGTTGTTTCGTGGCATGCAACGTTGATGGCATTTTCATCACAAGCAACAAGTAAATATGCTTTAACTATTGCAACCTGGTTCTGGATGTTATCATCTTTCTTGTCTTGCTTCTTGTCCCTTTTCAACGTGAAGCAATTTTTCTTGATGTGTCCTTTCTTGCCACAATAATGACATTCAGCATCCTTGTGCCATGACCTTGACTTACTTCTGCTTTTATCTCTACCCTTCTGACCCCTTTGTTTGTTTCTCCCCCTATCATTTGTAACAAAAATATATGGCTGAGAAGTGGAGGTGTCTTGAGATCTTCTTCTTGACTCTTCATTCAAGATACCACTCTTGACATACTCCATGGTCACAACACCGTTGGGAGCAGAATTGGTCAAAGAAACCCGAAGTGTTTCCCAAGAATCAGGCAGAATGTTAAGCAACCAGAGACCAAGTACCTCATCCTCAAATTTGATGCCCATACTAGACAACTGATCAAGAACACCCTGAAAATCATTGACATGATCATTGATCAATGTACCTTCCCTGTATCTTAGATTCATCAATTGTTTTAGCAAAAACAGTTTGTTATTGCCTGTCTTAGAAGCATACAGGGTCTCAAGTTTATCCCACAGGCTTCAGGCATGTGTCTCATTGATAATGTGATTCAGAACATTATCTTCAACCCATTGGCGAATATAACCACAAACTTGTTGGTGCTCAAAGTCCCACTCTTTGTCTGCCATACTTTCTGGTTTTGCCGTTGCAAACACAGGTAGATGTAATTTCTTCACAAATAGGAGATCCTTCATCTTGGCCTTCCAAATGTGATAATTTCTACCATTACATCGTACCATATTACTCATATTTGTCTCCATGTCAAATTTACCCAATCAACAACCAGGGCTCTGATACCACTTTGTTGGGAAAAATCCCACTTCATGTGACAATGAAAAATCACAGAACCGACAGGAGCACAAACGCAAGATGATACACAATAGTAAAAAAATAAATAACAATGCAAGGGACACAAGATTTACGTGGAAAACTCCAAAACCACAGGGAAAAATCACGGGACCACCACCACCAACAATTCCACTATAACAAATCTCGGGTACACAAGTTCAGGCTATCACACGAGCCATACATCCACAAATCATCAAATACACCAATTCTAGGCCAAATACATTCTTTAAATTCCACAGGCTAAATACGAATAATATCTCGTACGTACTCAAAATATTCAACTACCACGAACAAGATAAAATGAATATAAGTAGTACGAGATTACCCAAAGGATGCCTGGAATAAATAAAAGCTGACATTTAAAAGGTTGATGAATAAAGTACCCAAGAGCTTAGACAAACTCGCGGCAAAAGCATCAAAACTTGCATCCAAGGTGAAGAAACAAAATGAATATGGTTTCTTCCTTGCTACTGCCGCCGAACTACCTTCACTCACTTTAGTTTTGTTTTGTCTTTTTTCTCTCACAATCTGTATGTGTGTAGATTGCTCCCCTTTTAAAGCTTCAAAAGGATGAACCTGGGAATAATGAAGAATAAATAGAGTATTAATTCTTCACCCCTTCAAATGCCAAAAATGTTTGCTTCTCCAACCTCTTACATTCCCTGATATTATTATATAACATAATAATAATAATAATTAGGGCTCAAAAATATAGTGGATAAAAGTTGGCTTGGTCCAAACATGAGCTATTTACCACATAGGAGGGAAGCTCAACCCAACAAGTACTGTCAGGACCAACTAAAAGCTACTAGAAGAAGTGTTGCCAGTGCTGAAATCTTTAGGCTAAATTCTAAAATTGTTTTCTGTATAATTTTTTATTGGTTTTTTTTTTACAAATTAAAATGGCGAAATGCATTTGCAGTCTGGCAAATCAAGCTTTTAATTTTAATGGAAATTTAGTAAATACTTTGATCTTAATGATAAAAGGACAAAAATACCCTTAGTTTTTAAAGAATCCAGCGTGTTTTAATTTTTTCGGTGATCAGAGTGATTAACTTTGGTAGTAAAACAATAGTTGTGGGATGAGTTTTGGTAGGAATTAAACATGTGGACCAAAATTGTCATTTTGCTAATACTCGTGGGACTAAAATTGGTATTTGCTTGAAAAGTTTATTACCTAATGAGTAATGCTAAACCCCTCTTCTAAAATTTTCTTCCCAATTTCCTAATTTAGTACCATCTAATTAGGTTATTTAGGAGTTAATACCCAATTTGGTCTCTCGACTATTATGATTTCACCACTTTGGTCATCGACTTTCGAACTTGTTCAATTTCATCCCTAATTATGCAATATTTACCTAAAATAGTCCTAATTCGGATCATTTTGGTTAACAATTGTATAGTTGGGGATGAAATTGAGCAAGATTAGAAGTCAATGACCAAAGTGGTGAAATCTTAATAGTCGAAGGACCAAATTAGGTATTAACTCGGTTATTTACTATTCCGTATTTAATTAAAAGTGTGTGAGGTCCACCATTCATGACACACAATGAATATTAAGACATGATAAGGGGAAATATTAATAAAAACTTAGGAGGGGAAAACACCATTCATGACCCCACCTCGATCTCGTTTAAGAACAAAAAACACCTATATTGCCACATTAACTATAAAAAAAAAGTTTAATCTTATGGCATGATCATTAATCATTAATAGGGATAAAGTACAAATCAGTTATATAACTATTTGGCGAACAATTAAGCAGCTCAATTCAAATAAGCTCCAAATAAATTTATGTAATCAATAAAAAGTTCACCGATTCAAACTAGTGACTCTTTGATACCAAGTGTTGGATCCCTGTAGGTCACCCATTCTATAATCAAGCACGCTTAACCACCGAGTTTTTAAGTTATCTGATTGGCATATCCTTCTTAAAACCAATTGGTGATAAACAGGTGGAGATTAATCATTTAATCGCATCCCTCCATAGTAAGCCACACCGCTAATGATGAAGTGAAGAGAATGAATGTTGCATTAATGGTTCATGATGAAGTGAAGAGAATGAATGTTGTGGATTACAGAGAAGATTACTAAGATGAACAGCAGCTGCTAGCTTTATATATCTAAAAGAGGGAGAAGCTTATAACCGTATTTGAAGATGTAAAATTACATTATGGCGCTCTACTCTCTTCTTGCATATCACTTGTGTTGGCACATTCCTTTATCACCCTCCCGTAAGCTGGTGCATGCACATCGTGTATACCCAGCTTAGAGTTAAAACTTTGGAACATGGCAGTGGGGAGTGGCTTGGTAAAGCCATCAGCTATCTGACTTGCTGAGGGGATGAACAACAATTTAATTAGACCTTGAGACACCTTTTCCCTAACAATATGACAATCAATCTAGATATGCTTCGTCCACTCGTGAAAAACATGATTTTCAACAATCGCCACAGCGGACTTGTTGTCACAAAATATGACAACCGGCTTCTTCATTTCAACATGTAAATCTTTGAGCAAGAAAACAAGCCATTGTACTTCACAGGTAGTAGCTGCCAATGCCCGATATTCTGCTTCGGAGGAAGACCTAGAGATGGTGGCTTGCTTCTTCGATCTCCAAGAAATCATGGCTGCTCCAAGGAATATACAGAAACCGGTGACAGATTTCCGTGTTTCGAGGCAAGACGCCCAGTCTGAATCTAAGAATACACTGAGCTGCAAATCACCATCTCTAGGATAGAAAATGCCTTGTCCAGAGGCTGCTTTGATGTAACGTAGAACCCAGTGAGCTGCACTTAGGTGTTTGTCAGTAGGTGCATCCACGAATTGGCTAAGTTGGTGAACGGCATATGTAATGCCTGGCCTTGTCGCTGTGAGATATAGTAAGCGTACAACTAAGCATCTGTAAATGCCAGCATCAGTGAGCAGAGTTCCATCACCATGTTGTAAGGACTGTCCCGGTACCATGGGTGTAGTTATTGCCTTGCATTCAAGGAAGCCAGCCTCTTTAAGGATGTCTAAAGCATACTTGCGTTGGCACAAATTTAGCCCATGTTCATCTGAGTGTGCTTCAATGCCAAGAAAGTAGCCTAATAGTCCCAAATCCTTGATTTTGAAAGCATCATCAAGAAAGTTCTTTAGATTGTGAATCAGCTGCAAATTGGGACTGGCTACCAATATATCATCTACGTAGACAAGAACTGCAACAAAAGTAGCCTCAACACCCGTAGTAAACAGTGAAGGATCAGACTTGGATTGAGTAAAACCTCTGCCTATTAGAGCTGTACTCAGTTTAGCATTCCATTGGCGACTTGCTTGTTTAAGCCCATAGAGAGAACGCAGTAATCTACACACCTGATTAGGATTTTCAGTTTGAAAGCCAGGTGGAGGAATCATGTAAACCTCCTCCGTTAGATCACCATGGAGGAAGGCATTATTAATGTCCAATTGATGAATATTCCATCTGCGAAAGGATGCAACAACTAAGAATGTCCTGATGGTGGATAACCTTGCAACCGGGGAAAATGTCTCAATATAATCAATTCCCAGTTGTTGTGTATATCCTTTTGCTACGAGACGTGCTTTGTAACGTTCGACGGAACCATCTGCCCGTAGCTTGACTTTATACACCCATTTACATCCTATGGGAGTTTTCCCAGCTGGTAGGGCTGTCAATTCCCAGGTATGGTTGTCTTGCAAGGCTTTAATTTCTGTTTTCATCGCTTCCTTCCAACATTCATGACAGATAGCTTAGTTATAGGACTTTGGCTCATTTGCAGAAGAAACCGCCACAGAGAAAGCCTTATGAGATGGAGATAGGCCATCAAGAGAGATAACTTCTGATAAGTGGTGAGGTGAGGAACCCCTGGAAGTTACAGCCTCACAATAATAGTCTTGAAGTTTGTTGGGGATGCGACGACACCTATTTGATCTTCTGGGCTGTTCAGAAACATAATTCTGCCTTGTATTCTCATAGCTTTGACTGTGTGTGCTGCTGGCTTCATCATGTCCATTGTTTGGCAGGTTACTAGGAGGAAAACTGGAATCTGAGTTTGCTCCTTCAAGACCATGTGGCAGATAACTAGGAGGGAACTGGAACAAGGATTTGCTGTTTCAACATCATGTGAAAAATTGTTTGAAGTATACTCAATATTTGAACAAGGAGTATCAGTAGGAATAACAGGCAAAGGAGTCCCCAATGAAGATAGCTCATGCATGCGTTCATATAGCTCTTTGTCAGAAAAAGGAAATATCTTCTCATAAAAACTAACATCCCTGGACACAATGGTAAGCTTGTCTTTAAGGTCATACAGTAGATAACCTTTAACATGAGCTGGTATGCCTAGAAACACACATTTCTTGCCACTTTGAGCCATCTTATGTCTTGAAGTAGGTAGAGTAGATGCAAAGCAGAGACAACCAAACACTTTCAAATTTGATATGTCAGGTGCCTTTCCATATAGCTGGTAATAAGGAGTGGACAGCTCAATTATCGGTGAGGGTAGTCTATTTATGATGAAAACAGCATGTAGCACGCAATGCCCCCAGAATTCGAGAGGGAGAGATGCTTGAAATTGAATCACTAGTACAAAATTGCAAATAGGCAACCATTGTACAATGGTTTCCTATGAGAGGCTCGCGGAAAGGTATCGACTTTGCGCGACCATTGTGAAATGGTTGCGCATTGTCAGTAATACGCGACCATTCTTGACCAAGAATGGTCGCGTATTGTTTTTTTTTTTTTTTACAAAAGTTTTACGCGACCGTTCTTGGCCAGGAATGGTCGCGTATTGTTGATTTAAAAAATAAAAAATAATTAAAAATAATTTTAAAACTATATTTATTATTTTACACCATGTACAATTACATATTTACAATTCTAAATTAAAAATAATTGAAAGCTACAAAAGAAAATATTAGATTTTAGTTTACAATAGTGTTAGCAGTGCCTTCCACTTTTTATATCGCATTACATACAAATCAAAAGAAACGGATCAGAACCTGCAAGTTTTAATGCATTCCACAACATTTCTTCGTGTTCCGAAATGCCAAATAAGCACAAAGTAGCAGCCTGAACACCAAATACTTGCCATAATAGTTTTCCCGTGTTATTTTGGCGCAAGAAATCCTGCAAAAAAGGATCATTGTCTTTAATAGTTCCATTTAATATGTTACAATCTAAAGAAAAGAACAATACAAGGACAGACCTTGGGATGCATATACAACCAAAACCTTATATGGTGCCAAGGATGATAGGGTATGACTCTTGAACACATGCAGTCTTCCTTGGAAAGCCAGCACTGCAGAATTTTAAAGTGAGGAAATAGCGTTTTAAAACCAATAAACAGATGGCTCCATAAAAGAAAAGCAATGTCGCATGGGCGTTTTCTACAATTAAGGACTAAGAATCAAACAGATTGTACAGACTACTAACATAGAACAACCGAATTGAAGCTATCATCATAAATATAGATAATGCATATACCTTCTGACAAAGGTAATCTCTACTTCCAAGTTCACGACATGCAATTTGTCGAGCTGAAAAGAACTGAAGCTTCTTTTCAGAATCTCCTAAGGACTTTTCTCTATGCTTCTTATCTTCATGCACCTTGAAGTCTCCCTGATGATCAGAACAGATAACTGAACAATGATTCAGAGAACTGATTATAGAAAGACTTTCTTTTTTGAGAGTGGGGGAGGGGGACATGTGTATGTATAATGCTTATTTAGGAAATTATAAAACCCTTAGAATTGCTATACATAATTCCCTTCAAGTGGCATTTGAGTTTCAGCACACTAGACTTAAATAGATAGTACTTCTCAAAAATGGATATTTTTAAGTCAATACATAGTACTCCTCAAAATTTTCTTCGTAACTCTTAACTCTTAACTTTTTCATTTTAAAACTGTGAAACAAACCACACAAGTATAAAGTAATTGATTTACTTGTCTCAGTTCTCTTTAAAATACGACCAATTGGCTCATCCATCTCTGCAAGCACACGAACTGATTTTGCAAGACTTGAGATCTATAAAAACATGGAGTGAAAACCACAAGGAACAAGGATTACCCCTTCTGTAAAACAATGGAAAGCAAAACGGCATATAGCATAATTAAGAAATGCCATACTTTTTTGTGAGGGTTCATGATATGGTATATAACTGATAAGGTTGAACTAATAATTACACTATATTCTCGAACTAATGGTGTAGCAGTTAGTAGGGCAACAAAGTCTATATACAGTTGCAGTTGTAGAAAGAAAGCCATATCAAAGCTGGGAAAGAGGGAAGTGAGCAGATCAATTTTTTACTTAAGTTATAGTGAAGTTAATAAAGTCGTGGTCTTTGCAGAAACCTAACAAGTAACAATTGTGCCATAATTGAAGATGCCTAAGCTTTTCAATCTTCACTATGGACATTTCTTACATCTCTCATTATTGAACATAGTTGAGCTGTCAATTCAGTCTGCCGCACCAGGCTCTGCCATAACTTAAAACCATCTTCATCTCCATTTACACTTCCTCCCAACTGTCATTTACACACACAAAATAATAGTAAATATACAACACTAACACTGGAACAAGAAAGGTAGGGAATCTAGAGTTGCAAATTACTCCATAACCTACTTCCTTTGTCATATATAACATCCACTTTGTGGTAAGAGTAGACTGATTATATTTATAAATTATTTTAACAGTGACTTTTTCAAAATTTCAATGTTATACAGCAATTATAAATATGGATCTTCAGTGTAAGTGAAAAGCCCATATTTTAGTAAATGCAACAGACGTTGGGAGAGATTAAGGTGGTGACTCCAATGCAATGAAGAGAGAAAAGCCCCATGGATTCTATTCTATATATTATCCATAATCAATATGTTGAAGCATTTTCCTTGAAAGAATTCAATGAAAATGCTCTCTTAATTTTTTTTAGAAAATAGTGCTAAAGTAGTCTAATAAAGGTCTTCCTTATATATGATACAGTTAAGCAGAATATTTCAAAAAATGGAAATCACAAACCTTCAACATGCTCTCTTCCAGAATTTCATATGTACAATAAAAGCGTTTTGCATATGCAGGATCATGCAGCTCTACTGCAACAAACCAACGAAGAACTCGATATTGCGTAGTGCTGCAAAGAATTAAACTGGTAAAGCACAATTCTAGAAGTAGCAAACGCACTCACACCAATAAAGAAGTCCTAGAAGATTTTGATGTTTATTACAGGAAGCATGCATCGCTACACAAGGAAATGAGAAAGACGAGATTTATCAAAGCGCTCAAATCAAGAGCTTGAACCAACTGGAGAAGGTAACATTGAAAAGAATAACAATAAAGCAGAAGCAATACGTACCTTAGCTCAGGATATCATACATTTGACTACCCAAAGATCAGATCTTTAGTCCATTCCCCACTCTGCCTGCATCTTACGGCCATGGATTAATCAACACCCACCAATCGCATGTTTAATACTCCGTATATATTGCTGTAAATAAGGAATTATTGCAGAAATTGAAACTAAAAAAGGAATCTTGGATTAGGGAAAAAGACAAGGAAAAAAGAAAACTCCAGAAAAGGAAATTAAGCAAAAAGATCCAACTTTGCTCATTAATTCTTGATTTCCACTTCACAATCTACCACTCAAGAATCAATTGAGTTGCCCGTCTGAACTCATTAACACCTACTATTTTACTGGTACTGTTTGTGTATATGGAGAGACAAAACCCTAGAAATATGGTTGCATGTAGAAGAAGAATTGAAGAAGGTTGCAGCAATGATGAGGTGAAAAGAAGCCCTAATTTACTCAATCATACGATATGATGATGATGATGAAGCAGTCTAGACTCAAAAGGTGATGTAGTAGGAATTAAAGACACAGAAATCACACAGCCATGATGATGAAATGTGCCAAAAGTAAATCAGAAATTCACCATTAATTTCTACTGCGGTTGTGTGTACGTGCTAGACTCGACCCAGCAATATAATCATCAATTTATTGTCTTCAACCTCAACAACAAAGAAGAAGAACAGAAAGGTAGGGTCAAAGCCCTTCATCATTATGCCAATTCATATTCCTCAGCTCCCTGCAAAAATACAAAACAAACTTCAATAATTCACATGAAAACTCTCACCATATATATATATATATATATATATATATATATATATATATAAATCTAATTAATCAAATACCTAATTAAGTCATCCAACAACCTAATATGTAATTAACAAGGTACTATTGAGCCAAATTCACATATTCACATATATAAAATTTATAAAAATCATAAAATATCACATCTATTTATTTATTAAAATAATAATTAAACAAATAATATATATATATATATATATATATATATATATATATATATATATATATATATATATATATATATTAAAAAATAAAAAATAACTAACCTGCAGATCAGCGCTGGGGAGGCGGCAGTGGTGCCGGCGAGGATGGCGGCGCGTCGTGGTGCTGTGCGTGTAGCGGTGCATCGCGGTGAGTCGTGGACGTGGTCGCCGCCAACGGCGTAGTGGCGGTGGGTCACCGGGCGAGAGCAACGGCGTTCGGAACGGAGCGTCGAGGTCGGAAGGGAGCGGATCGGATGGGAGCAGATCGCGTGGTGGCAGTGGGTCGCCGGGCGAGAGCAGCGGCGGTCGAACGGAGCGTCGAGGTCGGACGATGGGAGCAGATCGATGTATTTCGTTCACCAAGTGTCAAGGGTTATGATTTGTGCACGACCGGATGTGGACGTTCGATCGTCTGATCTGATTCGAATTATGATTTGCATAGGTCTAGGGTTAATCTAAGGCAACCATTTCTATTAGAAATGGTTGCCCATTATAAATCATTTTTTTAAAATAAATACAAAATACAATGGGAAACCATTACAACTAATAATGATGGCGGATTATTGATCACTTATTTACAAAATTGTCACCGCGAATTTTTGGGCTAAGATTAGGCAACCATTCTTTCAATAATGGTGGCCTATGATCAATCTTCTATGTTCAATTTTGTACTAGTGAATGGCCTTTTCTACGTTGAGTATGTGTTGGTGTTTGCGCTCTATAATAGCATTCTGCTGTGGTGTGTAGGCACAAGACCTTTGGTGAATCATGCCATTCTCTGCAAAAAAATCAGTCAAGTTGAACTCAAGACCATTGTCAGTTCTGATGGTCTTGATTAATACTCCAAACTGTGTGTGAACAAAAGCATGATATCTTTTTATGAACTGTCTGGTATCTGATTTATGCTTCATTAAATGGATCCAAGTGAACCGGGAATGATCATCAACTAAGGTTAGAAAATAGCGTTCACCATTTAGAGAACTAACATGAAACGGTCCTCATATATCTGCGTGAACCAAATCAAAACAGGCATTCGAAGTGGTAGTACTCAATGGAAAAGGAGAACGTTTATGCTTAGCCAAGTGACAAATATCACATGGCTCTTATTTTGCAACAGGAATCTTAACATTTTTCAGAAAATGAAGTTTATTCACAGGGAAATGGCCTAGCCTTTGGTGCCAAATTCTACTATCACTACATTGAATGGCAGAATTTTGGTGATGAGTTGTTGGTTTCTGAGGAGGTTCCAACAACATATATAGACCTCTTTCTTGTCTAGCTGAACCAAGAGTCCTCCCATGAGCCCCCTGAATTATGCAATATCCAGACATAAAAGTTAGACCATAATAAGCATCTCGCAGCAATTTACTTACCGAGATTATGTTGAATTTGAAATAAGGTATGTGTAGTGCATCCTTCAGCCATAATCCATCATTTAGTCTAACATCTCCTATATGTTTAATAGATATCCCTTTTCCAGTAGGTAAGTTGACTTCAACTCCACACACATTATGACACTTATCAAAGAATTCAAGAGCACATACTATGTGATCCGTAGCCCCAGAGTCAATTATCCAAGAAGTACCAGACAAGGATAGAGAATTAATGTGAATTTTAGAACACTTGCCTTCATCTGCATGAGACAGTTCTTTGAATTCTGGAATTAGAGTGACAACTGCAAGTGATATGCCAACACAAGTGATATGCAAGAAGAGAGTAGAGGGCCATAATGTAATTTTACATCTTCAAATACGGTTATAACTGCTTCTCCCTCTTTTAGATATATAAAGCTAGCAACTGCTGTTCATCTCAGTAATCTTCTCTGTAATCTGCAACATCCATTCTCTTCACTTCATCATGAACCATTAATGCAACATTCGTTCTCTTCACTTCATCATGGTATCAGAGCCCTATTGTAACACCCCAGATTTTCAGGATATTTAAAACTTATAAAATAAAGGTGAAATCTCGTTGAATCCCAAAACATAGTACAAGAGTATGGGGTGCTATGCCACACCTAAGCTAGAGAACTCAAGTGCACAGGCTAACTGACTAATATCCTCAAATAGCATCAGTACTAAATCATGGCACGCAGGCCGAAAGGGAAAAACTATCTAAACTACGTCCAAGCTTCTAGCGTGCTCCAGTGAACTACTCGTCTGTGCCTGAAAGCCAAATATATCTGTTCAGTGAGAGATGCTGGTAACCCACTCCAACACGTTGAAATACAATGCATATAGAGATATATATAGATATACGAAAACCATTTTAAAGCATGAAGATATATCCTATGAGACTCTAGCTTTTAAAACCGGGAATGACTCGACAGATAAGGCTCGACACAAGCAACAGTTATAACAGGCGTATATAATCCTCCACAGGCAAGATAGAGCTGAGCACAATAAATAATCATAACCCAATGTAAACAATCCCTGGCATAATCCCATAGTCACATCTCCCAATATACTCATAAACACAACTCATCCATATCTCATCACAAAGCACACTTTGTTGGCGCCACAGGACCAATCGCATGCCCATACATGAGGGTCAGCGCATATAGCTCTGACACGGCCCCGCAGCACCCTGCCCCGTCTCACATTACGGAGGAGCCGATCGCAACCGACTGATGGACCTTTGTCCTACATAATATTTATATACCTGACCGGTCTTTACCAGCCTGGTTAACAGTTGGGATGGTTCTCAGCCCATTCAACTGCCCGTATAGTGGACCTTTGTCCTATATAATATTTATATACCTGACCGGTCTCTACCAGCCTGGTTAACAGCCGGTATGGTTCTCAGCCCATCCGACTGCCCGTATAGTGGAACTTAGTCCTATATAATATTTATATACCTGACCCGTCTCTACCAGCCTGGTTAACAGCCGGTATGGTTCTCAGCCCACCCGACTGCCCGTATAGCCCGATTGATCTTAACCAATTCGGGGTTACATGCACACATAACACATAGCAAGTACATGCAACCCACATTAACACATTGGGAAGGGGGAGAAAACGTATAACAAAACCTATGCGTGATCCTTCACATACTAAGAATGGTCCTAAGGGGTTCATACTTCTTTCACCTAGGTCAACGGGATACCAATTCAACTAGCATGCAATATATAAGACTCATACAACCTACGAACGGTACCCGAAATATCAAACTAGACATAGGCACGATAGACGGAGTCCGTTGGGACACCACGGGGGTCGGGGAAACATCAAACGGGGAAGCCGAAACCCCGGGTTGGGGTATTTTCCAGCGGGTAGCCGGTGGGTGGGGGTCCACCCGCCGGCTGCCCGCCGGCGTGCACTGTTCCGGGCAGCGGGTGCCCGGCGGGCAGCTGCCCGCCCGCCGGCTGCCCGCTACCGGGACCGCCCGTCTTGGCCGTGAGTAGGTGGCGGGTCCCCTACCCCCCACTGACTCTTTTCATCACAAAAACGCCCCGGGAACCGTTGTGGAACCCGAAACCATGCTTAGACACTTTACAACGCAATTAACGATCAACACGTAGTCAATTAACGGATCAAATACGAGAAACGTACGGCACATAACCTATCATGCTTTTTCTAACATAATCGACACCCCAAACATGCAATTTCCCACCCGATAAACCAAGAATGATATCATACGATACAACCTAGGGTTCTAATCACTTTTATACCCACAAGAATACGATTCGTCCTCCAATTACAAGATTCGGTGCAAATAACACATAAGCGTATACAATTATCAAGAATGACATATGAACATCAAGAACTCCACATAATCATCAAGAACATCATAATTATCAAGAATCTCTCAATATCAAGATCACCCATGGAATTATCCCATCAATCATCAATAACAATATCGCAAATCATCAATACACAATAATATGGGGAAATCCTACGGGGGAAATCATAGCTATGAAAATAGGTTTTGTTGAGACATGGGTTACCTCTTAGCCTTAATTAATTCCTTGGCTATGAAGGGTCTTTCTTTAAGCTTTCTTGCTTTCTTGATTTCTTCTAGGGGGATTCTTGGATCTCTTTGGGGTGGTGGGCATTATTCTTGTGGTGGGGGGTTTCTAGGTGCCCCTTAAGTCCCCTATTTATATATTTAGGAGTCCTAGTTAGGAACTAATATTATGGGCTTGCTAATTCTATTTCTTTTGGAACTAAGGATTGGGTTTAGGGATAAGGGCACATGGATTATGGTGGGCCTTCTTCCCAAATTAATTATTATAATTTATTCTTTCTCTTGGGCTATGGGTTAATTAATTAATTGGTTTTAGGGGCCGTAACACGGGGTGTTACACCTATAAGGGCTCCTAAGCAGTTGTGGTCACCGGCGAGATGAGTCAGCAAGCTCCGCCGGCACATCCGATCTCCGTCTCACCAATCCAACCAGATTCCACAGTTCCGCAGAGGAACTTTGCTTCTCAAACTCATAAAAGCTTTAGCCTGGAAGAAATGGAGAATCCTCTCTTCCTTAGCTCAACAGATATCCCTAGCACAGTGCTTGTTAATCCTCCATTGATCGGCAGTTCAAACTATGGAGCCTGGAGCATTTCAATGCGTATCGCGTTGGAAGTTAAGAATAAATGGTGTTTCATCGAAGGAAGGATTCTGATGCTAGATCGCGATCATGTTGAATACGGAGCCTGGAGACGATGCAACTTAATCATATGCTCTTGGATCTTCATATCAATGGATGCTTCCATAGCTGGAAGTATTATCCATCTGGATAGAGCGAAGGATGTTTGGGATGATCTTAAGAAGAGATTCTCACAATGTGATGCTCTGAGAATCTCGGCTCTTCAAAACGCGATCTACAGCCTCAAACAGAATAATATATCCGTCAACGATTACTACACGAAGTGCAAAACCTTATGGGAGGAGATGAACACCCTACGTCCACTGTCGATTTGCAAATGCAATCCAAGATGCTCCTGTGATCTTGTTGAGAAGATCAGGAGGGAACGCAACACAGATCGTGTCATCCGGTTCCTTCAAGGACTCAACGATGACTATGGAAGCTTGAAGTCCAATGTGCTCATACTTGATCCTCTGTCTGAGGTATATAAGGTCTTTGTCATGGCAAAAAAACTAGAAAGACAAATCAGTTTGAATGCAGGAAATATGGAAATAATGCAAGCTAATGCAGTTCATGATCAGAACACTACCAGTGAGACAATTGCTGCTATGAACTCACATTCTAAACGAAATAACAGTGGAAACAAGGGAGCGAAGTGTACCTTTTGCGGAATGAACGGGCATACCGTCGACAAATGCTATAAGAAACACAGCTACCCACCGGGGTGGGTGCCGGGATTCAAATCAAAGGGAAAGCAAGTGAACGCAGCAGCCACACCAAGCAACATAGTAGAGCTTGGAGTCACTTCTGACCAGTTGCAGAAGCTCATTAATCTCCTTCAAAACCAGACTGGACAATCTTCTGCACCTTCTAATACCACTGCAGCTATCACTTGTGTTGGCACATTCCTTCATCAGCCAAGTCTCGAATCGAGTAGGGGTTAAACTCGGCCGATATGACCTGACCGATGCCTAACACATCCTTCCCAGCTCTTACACACATGTGAATTTTCATCTCCATTCGCGATGTACCTATGTTCCTTTTCTATCAACTCTTGCATCTGGATGTGGAGGGGGGAGAAATTTGATCACATGGTTAATGAGCTTCGACAGTATGGCCAATTGCGTAAACTCATGGTCTTTGTCATTGATTCTCTATACCCTGACCTTGTGATCTTGGTGGGTGTTGAATACTTTGCGAGACAAAACCACCATGGACTTGACTGTGTCTTTTCCTATGGTGATGGTAGTTCCAGCGGGATTCTCATCATCGTAGTCTTCATGACCAGCCTTGCACTTCCACCTGCAAACTTCTTTGTTAGAGGAGGTAGTGAAGACATGTAGGAGTTGTGAGCCTTCAAAGTGGTTATGTAGTGGCAGTGGTAGCTATGTCATAGTGGAGCGACGCAAAGGAAGAGATTAAAGGAATATTGGGTTGTTAAAGTAGATGGGGATCTGGTTTTGCTGCCATGAAATCATCACTCGAGCTTGAAATTTGAGTATAGGGACAAAGGCGGAGCTGGGTGTGAGATGAAGAGGGGGGAGGAAGACGCCATTGTCGACAAAGAAGACGACGGTGATAAGACATTCTTGATTAGTAGAAAAAATAGGAAAAATGAAAAGAAAAAAATTGAATTTTTTTAAAACACATGTGGCAGTCCTAGTCAACATACACTGACAAATGACAAGTTACTTGTTAAAAAAAAAAAATCTAATTGTAACATTTTTCCGGTTTCATAGATTTGTTTGGAGCTTATTATAATTTGGTGACTTAATTGTTTTTTTTTTTTTTTTGGAAGAAGAGAGGGGGAAGCTAGACTAGTGTCTAACTCTCCTATCACCCGTGTTAAGTGCCATATATCTTCACTTTGTCAACCTCAAGCTGTCCCATGATCTCTAATAGGGGATTCATAAACTTGATCCAATCACAATTCTTGCGCAATGCAACTTTGGCAAGGTAGTTAGCCACATTGTTCGTAATCTTCGAGACGTGACTAATTTTCACATCCCAATCTCTATTCATCCACTTCTTTCCTTCTTTTACAAAATTCCCACACGGACCAAGAAGCTCAGGCCCATGTTCACCCAGTCAACCACATCTTGTGAATCACAGTAGAACTGCACCTTTTTATCTCCAATATCCCAAGCCCATTTGATCCCTAAGTACAGCGCCCAAGCTTCACCCTCCGCCACAGTGCTCACTTTTATTGTGATACTAAAGCCTTTCGTTCAGTTGTTTTGCCATCTCACATGACTCCTCTACATCCCGTCGGCATGTGACTTCCTATAAAAGAAACATCAGTATTAACAATAAACCATTTACCTTGCTGCTCCTGTTCCTCTGTTGCATTAATCATGTCGCAACAACTTTCATAGAATGAGTGACAGTTTCTGGAAAAAGCAATCCTTTATCTCCTGAATATGTTCTTTAATTAAGCCATTTGATTTTTCTCCATTTCTCCCATTTTTCTCTTCTGAATGCTGCAATACATCTCCAGCTCCACATCCACCAGACAATAACTGCGAATACCTCACTCCACTCTTTCTCACTATGGTTTGGGCTCTACATTCGATATTCACCATCATACATTACTCAAAATTGAATTTTTCCAACCGCTTTACCTATCTTCCAAGTAGAAACTATTTCCAAATCTCTTTCGTTGATAGGCAATAATGAAACAAAATGATCCACCATTTCCTCGCTTTCTTCGTAGAGCACACACCTAGTATCCATAGTGAATCCCATCTGTTTCCTTTCGGAATTTGTTAAAATACGCTTGTGTTTTAACAGCCAAAGGAAAGCACAAATCTTGTTTGGCACCTTAATCTTCCACAACTTATCCCATCCTCCTTGCACATTACTTGTTGTAATACCAATTGAAATGTCGTACGTCGTCGAGACAAAGAATCTTCATGAGCTCTCTCCACTAGTACACAAAAGAGTATATAAGTACAACTTTACACTACACCCCTTAATGAAGGTGTAGTGAAAAGTTAAAACAAATAAAAATCTGCTACACCTTTAAAATAAAGGTGTAGTGGAAAGTAATTTTGAAATAAAAAAATAAGAAATAAAAATCTTTCCGCGGCACCCTCTTACCGAGGGTGTCAGGAAAATTAAATATTAAAATATTTAATAAACTTTCAGCGGCACCCGCCTGGAGAGGGTGACGCGGAGAGTTTATTATTATTTTTTTAGAAAATAAAATTATTACCCTACTCGCCTAGCATTTTTCGCCATTTCAATTTGCCTCCGCGCTCAGACTTGGAGACGACAGCCACATTTTTCGCCATTTCAATCCTTCTTCGCGAAATACTCTCCGCCGTCCGCCTTCTTCGCCGACAACGACAGCCATTCCGCCGCCCATCCTCTGCCGACGACAGCCGACAGCCGACCTTCCTCTCGCCCTCTCATTTCCAAGACCAGAACCGACCGTCATTCTCGCCGCCGCTCTTCCTTCGCCGACGACGACAGCCGAAAACCACCGCCTCAGCCTCAGCCACACTCGCCGCCGCCCTTCCTTCGCCGGATTGCCTCACTCGCCACCGCCACCGAACACCCCGTAGCTGCATTCCCAAAATAACCGGTAAGTTTTTTTTAAAAAATTATTTTATATTAATTTATTTCAATTTTTTGTTAATTTATTTCAAATATTATTGTTATTGTGATATTAGTATCTTATTGACTATCTTATTGTGATATTAGTAGCTAAGATTGATTAGTGTTGATTATAAACTAGGTTTTAGGGCCTGTTCAGTAATGTGGAAAAAAAAAATAGAAACATGTTTAGATGGAAAATAGAAAATAATTGGAAATGGAAAACATTTTTCCAAAATTTCCAACTTTGCAATGGAAGTAGGAAAAAACATGTTTTTATGTTTCTGTATACTGATGATGGGAGGTATTTATAGTATACTGCTTCATTGTTATTGTGATATTAGTCAATGGGAGGTATTTAGGGGGCGTTTGGTTCAGGTTATATAATATAACCAAGGGAATGTGACATTCCAAAGTTCACATAACAGTGTTTGGTTCATATTATCTTAGGGAATGTAACATTCCCAAGGAATGTCACATTCCCTCCACATAGGATTTTGAAGGGAATGTGATTCCCTTCAAAATCTTAGGTAATGTAAGATAACTTTGGTTATGTTAGTTTATTATATATATATATATATATATATATATATATATATATATATATATATATATATATATAATTATTTTTGTAATTATATATTTTTTAATTTTTATTATGTTATGTTAGCATATAAAATAATTTTGTTTCTCAAGTTCAAAATTTTAGAGTTAATATTTTAAAATCATGTAATTATATATGATACCGTTATCTTATTTATTTATTTTAATTTTTAAATTTATTAAAATATATGAAAATATGTTAAGGATATTATAGTGTGTATAAAAGATAACCCTAAACCAAACATGATTATATTACATACCCCAATTTTAACCAAACACAGGAATCTAACATTCCCAGTAATCTAACATTCCTAGCTACTGATGATGCCTTAGTATTGTGTTGTTAAAAAAAAACAGGGAGCCTTCTTGATTTTCTGCATCTTCTTTAACTTAGGTTTTGTTCTCTGTTTTCCAGATTTTTCACTTTCATCTCCAAACATTCTTCTTTTCAACTATTTCTAAAAATTGTGTGGTCTAAAGCATGCCTAGATTATCTGGTCTCTCTTCTTTCCATCATGTAAAATAGTGCAAGCCATCATTTAAAATTTTTAAAAATAAAAATTTAAAGCTGAAAACTGGAAGTAATTTGAATCACATACCACAACTCACTTTTCTGCAGAGAACAATGAACCATTCTCCATTTTACTTTCCAGATCCCAGCCTCTAATGAAAGAATGTTAGCAACTCATATTACCTTAAGCAATGAAACTAGCAGAAGAACACAGTACCACAAGCCTTTCAATCTGATTTTCAATCTGATAACATGCAGCTTGGATTTCTGTATTTTTCAAACAGAGCTCACTCCATTGTGTGGACAAAGCATTCAGCTCGTATGCATTGTTTTGCTGATCAATCATCAAAGGTTAGTTGTGTTTATAGTTGTAAAGTCTTTTAAAGGCCTTGTAGATTTAGGCTCTTTAGCCTTGTGGTTTTGTAAGGCCATATGGCCCTTTGTCATTTAGGCCATCTTTTGCCCTTGTTTTTATGTTCATACTTGCATCTCAAGCAAAACAAGTATTTTACATTTCTGATCCTGTTGATAAAGAGTGGTCAGTTGTCTTACAAGGCAAGAGAAGTATTGTTGGTGTTGGAGATGTTGTTGATGAAGAAGAGTATGATCAATTTGATGAAACTCCTCCATTTTCTATTGGTATTCAATCTTTATCTTTAGAGGAAGATAACCTTGAAATTGGTTACATGCGTAGTGATCATGAAAAAGGATTGTGGGTTTGAGCATCGGCTATCATAATTTTGTTATTGTAAGACTAGTAAATTGTTGACAATAACTTTTATTTGGCATTTTAGATTTGAAATGCACCACAAGATTTTTATTGACATATATATTTTTGCATGTGCAGGTATATGTAGACAACCATGAGTGATCAAACTAGAGAAGCTTCTGGTGCAGACCTTAAAAAAACTCCTCTCATACAAAAAAGAAGGGGCCCCAATGCATGCAAAAACTTCAAAAAGAGAAAGGCAAGAGAAGAAGTTTCAATTCATTTTGATGAATATAATAGGCCGGTTGGATCATATAAGAAGGAGTTTATATCTTATATTGGGACTTTGGTTCATGCTAGAGTTGATATCAACATCAACGATTGGCCTAATGTAGACGAAAAGATTAAAGAAGCAATTTGGGCAGATATTAAGGTATCCAATAACTTTATATTAATTATCAATTGTTGATATAAATATAATTATCATCATTACTGTCATTGCTTATGTTCATGTTGTTATTCAGTCACAATTTCACATTCAAGATGATACAAAGAGAGATATTGTATTGAAAATTGCATCATCGAGATGGAGAGACTTCAAGAGTAGATTGAAGCGTGAATATATTGTCAATAAGCACTCAAAGTATGAATCTCCTGTACAACTCTATGATTTCATAACTGACGATCAATGGGCAAAATTTGTTGTGGAATGCGAGAGTGAGTCGTCACTACAAGAAAAATGCACATAGACAACACTAGAAAGACAACAGTTTTTAAGAAAAGTGTTGTCTTTTGTATAAAAGACAACAGTTTGGTCCAAAACCGTTGTCTTTGATGCAACACTTTTGTCAAAGACAACGGTTTTTACTTAACCGTTGTTATAAGTGTGTTGTCTTTGTGCATTTTGTGAAAAGACAACACCACAACGACAACGGTTTTTAAAAACCGTTGTCTATGTGCGTTTTTTTTTTAAATAAGACAACGGTTTTTTTAACTGTTGTCGTTGGTGTGTTGTCTTTAAGCGCACTGGAATACACAACACTAGAAAGACAACGGTTGTTTAAAACCGTTGTCTTTGTGCGCTCTTTTTTTAAAAAAAGACAACGGTTTTATTTAACCGTTGTCGTTGGTGTGTTGTCGTTAAACACAATCGAATACACAACACTAAAACGACAACGGTTTTATAAAACCGTTGTCTTTGCATGTTCGTTATTTGTTTAAGACAACGGTTTTATTTAACCGTTGTCTTTGGTATGTTGTCTTTAAGTGTATTTGAATACACAACACTATAAAGACAACGGTTTTAAACAACCGTTGTCGTTGCGCATCATTATTTAACAGGTATATAAAATAAAAATGAAGATGTTAACTAGAAGAGTCGAACCTATGACCTCATGCTTAACAAGTACACAATTTTACCAACTACACAACACAACCTCTTATGTTTAAAAGTGCAACATCTGGTATATAACTGGGTTGCTTCTGTGTTGTTTGTGAAAACCAAGACAACAATTTTAGAAAATAGTTAAAGAATTCCCCCCAAGAAGAATAGAACCTAGGACCACTAACATAATAAACTAAGTTAAACCCACCAAGCGACAACAACACTTATGTAGACTACAAGAAAAACAGCTTTTAGTGACAAAAATTTAGTGACGGGTAAAAAAATCCCTCATTAAATGTATTGTTTGCATAATTTTTGTGACGGTTAAAAATTACTCTAGTTAAAAGTTTATGATTTAGTGACGAAATTTTAATTTTATATTTATATTAAAAATATACTCTCACTATTAGTACAAAAGATGTGTTACTCTCACTAACAAGCTAAGGTTAGCTATATGTTGGTAATCGACCCTTCCGGCTAGCGCATGACTAACAAGGTTGAAACTGTTGGTAATCGACCCCTCCGGCATGCCTGAAACACGTTGAGAATGGATATGAAAGAGTAGTTGATCGATGCCGTACAATTTTCTATATCCCATTTCTTTTGCCGCCGCGATCTTAATTAGCTGTATGTCATAATTACCAAACTATATATTCATAATTTTTGAATTGAAATGCATATTCATAATGATTGAATAACTCTGATCTATATTCACATACAATTACAGAACGTTGTGTTTATAATTTGCGATGTTCATATTCCCAAGTGTTTATAACTATACATTTTAGAAATTGTGAATCAACAATACAGAAATTATGAATCTGCAGTATAGAAATTATGAATTTACTATATATAAATTATTAATCTATACAACTGTATTTAAATTAGAAATTATGAATCTACATTATAGAAATCTATGAATCTCGTGTTCTGTACCTATATACCCGATTCTATTTTAATTGACCGGATGTAGCGACTCGAGTAATTAAATTATTATTTTGTTATGAAATTTCCCTCTAAGCTAAGACAAATTAAAATTTCCCTCTAAGACAAACTTGGGAAATTTTTGTCTTCCCTCCCAGACAAAAGAGCGCAAAATTAGGGTTAGTCCAAAATTGTCTCCGCCACGCCAGTCTTCCCTCTCCGCCACGCCAGTCTTCCCTCTCCGCCACGCCAGTCTTCCCTCTCCGCCACGCCAGTCTTCCCTCTCCGCCACGCCGGTCTTCCCTCTCCGCCACGCCAGTCTCCGATAACCTCCTCGTGTGCTCTCCGCCGACGGCGTACCGCCCTCGCCGACCGCCGACTGCGTACCGCCCTCGCCGACCGCCGACCGCGTACCGCCCTCGCCGACCGCCGACTGCGTACTGCCCTCGCCGACCGCCGACCGCGTACAGGAGAAAACACGTGTGCGAGCTACTCTTCCTTCTGAACCACAGCGCATGAATGGAAGGTATAAGCTTATATGGCTTTGTGTTTTTCATGCTCTGTGTTCAAACTTTGGTCCTATGCTCTGAATATTTGACCTGATGTTTCAGGCCGGCCCTTTGTTACTGGTACACTCTTCATAGACATGTAGTATCTGTTAGTTCATTGATTGGATTGGACATGATTGATATAAAAGATGGGAATAGAGTAGGAGGAAAACAAGTTGCAGTTTGAGAAAGCAAACCTTAAATCTTTTGATCACAACCTTAAATCTGTTGAGATATAGCCACATAAAAGCAGTGGGAGTGCAGAACAAAGTCCTTGTACATAATTGAGGAAGCTTGTAGTATTTGATCCTTCTGTTGACTGTTTGAGTAATAGAAATTGATGTAATTAGTTTGTAACATTCTACAGATGGTTGAACTAGGAAGACTGAGGAGGAGGATAATACACTGAGAGCTGCTGTGGAAGCTTTTGGTGAGAGTAATTGGCAGGTTGTTGCTGCTTCCCTTGAAGGACGGACAGTTACCCAGTGCTCCAATAGGTCAGTTATATTTTTTAATGGTTAGAGTTTGTCATGGCATGTTTATTATTGAGGTTGAGGTAATCAAACTATTCTATGTGATATTGGCACTAGGAAATCTTAGTTTTTTGCATAATTATATTGCTTAATTTGTTCTGAGGTAACTGCCACATTAAGGTTATGATTGATACTTTTTAATGAATTCAAGTGTTATCATTTATTCTGCCTAATCTGTTGTGAAAGGATTCACATGTGGTTGAAAGTAAATTTGTAGTTATATGAGTACTTGAGCCTTTGACTACACATTGCAGTTGAATGAAATAGAGTATACTTATGCAGATTTACTTCAAGGTATTAATGAAGTTATTGTATTCTTAAGTCTGTAATATGTATGGTGGTATTTATATCTCTCTCTTTTGCCATTCCACCATGTCAGACCTCTCTCAAACCTTACTACTCCTTGCTCCATTTATACCTCCCCTCAGATTCTTCCTATCACTTCCATTCTCGTTACTTTTTCTAGCAGCCCTATTTGTTCTAGAACCTGCAACAGTATCCTCACCAAAAAAATACACTAACAGTATAGTATATATATATACTCTAACAACACTAATTAGTATATATATTTTATACTGTTAGTATAGAATATATATTCCGTGTCAACATTAATTATAAAACATATATATATTTCATCACACATATATATAGTATACTGTTAGTGTGTGTGTGTACATATATATATATATATATATATATATATATATATATATATATATATATATAGTTAGTTAGTTAGTTAGTTAGTATTTTAAGTATGTGGTTTTTGTTTTGCTAGTTACTAC
This sequence comes from Ipomoea nil, assembly GCF_001879475.1. NCBI lineage: Eukaryota > Viridiplantae > Streptophyta > Magnoliopsida > Solanales > Convolvulaceae > Ipomoea > Ipomoea nil. The sequence goes on from NW_017619528.1 coordinate 663,834, forward strand.
TAATTGTATAATTATATTCATTTAATAAGTTTTTGTTTTGGCAATATATGACCGATGCATGCAGCAGGTACCAAATAAGTATGTGGTTTTTGTTTTGGTAGTTACTACTAATTGTATAATTTTTAAGCGATATGAATTTATTTTTCTTGTCACTTGACTGTTTTGTAGCATTGGTGTATAAATAAACAATGGACAAAGAATGGATGTCAAAAGATAGATTATGTTATGAATATGAGGTTGGAGTAGAATCTTTTTTACAATTTGCTAAAAAAAATGCCGTTGATCCTAATTCAATATCATGCCCATGTGCAATATGTGGCAACCTAAGGAAGCAACCTCTTGATACTATAAGGGCACACTTGTACCGTAATGGAATGGATGGAACGTATGTGTCATGGATATGGCACGGGGAGAAGGCTACGTTAAACAACTCAATAGATGATGGCGGTCTAATTAGGGGAGAAGAGCATAATCGTGTTGATGAAAATCCTATAGATATGGTAAATGCTGCTTATGACGAATACGTTGAGGATCCCAACAAATTTAGTAAATTACTAGAAGATGCAGAGAAACCGCTATACGTTGGATGTACTACGTTTACAAAACTATCAGCGGTAGTGAAGTTATATAACTTGAAGGCAAAATATAGTTGGAGCGATGCAAGTTTTACGGACCTTCTGGATTTGTTTGCAAAAATGCTTCCAACTGACAACGTACTGCCTTCTTCTTTATATGAGGCAAAGAGAAGCTTGGTTGCATTGGGAATGGACTACGAGAAAATACACGCGTGTCCCAATGACTGTATCTTATATCGTAAGGAGAATGCAAATTGTACTAATTGCCCTACTTGTGGAACTTCAAGGTGGAAGATAGGCAAGAATTCTAAGATATCCATAGGAGTTCCTGCAAAGGTGTTATGGTACTTTCCACCGATACCAAGATTTCAAAGAATGTTTAGGAGCAAGGATATATCTAAGGAGTTAACTTGGCATAGTGATAATAAAGTTTGTGATGGTTACTTGCGTCATCCAGCTGATGCACCTTGTTGGAGAACAGTAGATGAAATGTGGCCAGATTTTGCTAATGAGCCAAGAAATCTTAGATTGGCTTTATCTGCAGACGGGATAAATCCCCATAGTGTAATGAGTTCTACATATAGTTGTTGGCCAGTCATCATGATTACATACAATCTTCCTCCTTGGATGTGCATGAAGCGAAAATTCATGATGCTCAGTTTGTTGATTTCTGGTCCTAAACAACCCGGGAATGACATTGATGTTTATTTGGCACCTTTGATTGACGATTTAAAAGTGTTGTGGGAAGAAGGTATAGAAGCATATGATGCATACCGACAAGAAAAATTCGTCCTTAAAGCTGTTTTACTATGGACGATCAATGATTTCCCAGCATATGGGAACTTATCAGGTTGCACTGTCAAAGGATATCATGCATGTCCTATCTGTGGTGAGAATACATATGCCAAGAGGTTGAAGCATAGTAAGAAAATGGCATTCACAGGACATAGAAGATTTTTATGTAAAACTCATCCTTATCGAAGGCAAAAGAAGGCATTTGATGGTAAGCAAGAATTCGACTTAGCACCCAAACCATTGAGTGGCCATGATGTTCTGAAAACAGTTGAGGGGATCAATTGTAGTTGGGGAAAAAACAGTGGCAAGCTAAATGCTAAAAGAAAAATTAGTGAATCATGTTGGAAAAAGAAATCAATTTTCTTTGAGCTTGAGTATTGGAAGCATTTGCATGTTCGGCATGTTTTTGATGTCATGCACATTGAGAAAAATGTGTGTGAAAGTATTATTGGCACATTACTTGACATCCCAGGAAAAACCAAAGATGGGGTAGCTGCTCGACTAGACCTTGTGGAAATGAATGTGAGAATGGAGTTGGCACCAAAACAAGGGGAGAAGAGAACGTTTTTGCCACCTGCTTGCTATACCCTAAGCAAAGATGAGAAAAAGAAAGTTTGTAACTCTTTGTTACATATGAAAGTCCCATCAGGCTATTCATCTAATGTGAGAAACCTTGTCAATGTGAAGGAGTTGAAACTTGTTGGTCTTAAATCTCACGATTGTCACACTTTCATGCAACAGTTGCTTCCAGTTGCTATTCGAGGTGTGTTACCCAAACATGTAAGGTATGCTATCACTCGGTTGTGCTTCTTCTTTAATGTCATATGTAGCAAAGTGATAGATTCCTCAAAGTTAGATGCGCTACAAGATGAGATTGTGACAACGCTGTGTTTGCTTGAAAAGTACTTTCCTCCTTCATTTTTTGATATAATGGTTCACTTAACTGTTCATCTTGTGAGAGAGGTCAAATTGTGTGGACCAGTGTGGTATAGATGGATGTACCCATTTGAAAGATATATGAAAATCTTGAAAGGTTATGTGCGAAATCGCAATCGACCAGAAGGTTGTATAGCCGAGTGTTATATTTCTGAAGAAGCTATAGAATTTTGCTCAGAGTATTTGACTAATGTACAAACAGTTGGGATCCCATCAACATTTCAAGAAGTGGTGCGAACTCGGCCTTTATCAGGTGCTCAAGTGCAATCCATTAGCCAAGAGGAGTGGGAGCAATCACATCGTTATATTTTGGCAAATGATGTAGAAATAGACCAATATGCCAAGTAATTTTTCCAAGTCTTATAAAACTTCCAATATATTGTTTATATTGTAGTGGTTAATTGACTTTGGTCAAATATCGTTTGTTAGGGAACACAAGGCACATTTGAAGGCTACATTGCGCGGTAAAGTTAGGACAGAGAAGGGGCTACTTGATGAGCATAACCGCACATTTATTAATTGGTTACGTGATCGTGTAAGTTGTATAACTATGACTAGTACAAAAAATAAAAGTCACTGGTTTTATTATCATATACTAATTTTAAAGTGCTTTCATTTTTAAGGTTGGAAGAGCAATAAATGATTCCACCCATGAAATATCAGAAAGACTAAAATGGTTGGCACATGGTCCTCGGAACCAAGTGTTAAAGTACTCTGGTTATTTAATTGAAGGAGTTACTTTTCATACCAAAGATCGTGATAATTTGCGAGCTGTCCAGAACTCAGGCGTAAGCTTAGTTGCAAATATAATGCAAGTTTCTAGTGCAAAGGATAAGAACCCCATTGAGTCAGATATGGTATTTTATGGAGTTATTGATGAAATATGGGAGCTTGATTACCATACCTTTCGAGTTCCTGTGTTCAAATGCAATTGGGTTGAGAATAACAATGGTATTAAAGTAGATGATCTTGGTTTCAAATTAGTAAACCTCGATAGGATTGGATTCAAATCTGATTCTTTTATCTTAGGGAGTCAAGCCAAGCAAGTATTTTATATTCAAGACCCTCAAGATCCTATATGGTCTGTCGTGCTCGCAACTCCTAGTCGGGATTACTTTGAATATCAAGATGGGAATGAAATGGATGAACCAATAATCCATCATCAATGCTTTACGAAAGGGATGCCAGATGTTGACGTTAAAGATGAGAGTGAACCACCATGCATTCGAGAAGATTGTGATGGGACATGGGTTGAGAATAGGAACTCGTAGCAAGTTTCTAGTGTATAATTACTTTTCAAACCTCATATTTTAAATATGACTTTGTATGTGCTCTTACATGTTTCTTATGTTTAATTCCTTAATTTTTTTGGCTCCCAACTTCTGAAAATGAATTCGAACATTTCTAATAATTTTGTTTTTATGTTTTTGTGCTTATTAGGTTTGCGGGGTCTATGGCTGGTCGAAGAAAGAAAAAAATTGTACAGCAGGAACAAAAGGGACAAGAAGTACATGGTGACGAAGAACATAATGGAAAAGAGGTTCAGGTAGATGAGGAAGAAAACATGTCGGGTTCTCAAGAAACCCAGTCAACGAGGAGCACACGAGGTCGTACCCAAATGCATAAGCTTGCTATGCAAAGGGCACAAGGACTGAAGAAAGACGTACAATTCAATGAACTAGGACAACCAATTGGAGATAGTGCTGCAGAACTACAAAGTTACATTGGTGTCCTTGCAAGAGAAAAGGTGAAGTTGAATTTTAAGACATGGAAACATGTGCCACAGGATATTAAAGACAAGATATGGGACGCTGTTAATGTAAGGAAAATCTAATTCGTTTACTTAGTATTTGTGATATTTAACACATTAGTCGTTTAATTCTCACAAAATTTTATCTATGTAGTTGAGCTTCAGAGTTCCGGCAATATTCAAGAAACCTTGCTTGAGTTCAGCAAATGACAAATGGCGGCAATATAAAACACAACTCACAAATAACTTTATTTGGAAGAGACTGAATGATGAAGAAAACTTGCACAAACCACCCCCAGGATATGGTATTATGGGAGATGAATGGAGTCAATTTGTGATTAGCCGCATGTCCGAAGACTTCAAGGTAACCTCAAAACTAGAAGTCTATCTATATGTGTATATATCAATTTAATTTAAAAAGTTCAAATGCCCACCACAAGCTTTTGCACAGGTATTCATCTTGCAAAGTGTGTTTAACAAAAATAGCAACTTATCCCATTGAACAATTTAGCTCTATACAGTACACAAACTTGCAGAAACCACACCCATGTTTGATGCCACATGATTTCTGACTGTCCTGTGTAATTGCAGTAATATGATTTGTTGTGATGCTTAGTCATTAAGATTATGCTTTGGCCATCTGTCCTCTGGAAAATAACTAAAAAATTAAATCCCCCACCTATGAGGCATATTCAATTAGAATATATATATATATATATATATATATATATATATATATATATATATATATATATATATATATATATATATATTTATATATATATATATTAGTTTAGCATTTATGTATTCAGGTTGTTCCAAACCGTATAACAATTAAGATTTATTGTAATATTACCAATTAATGAGTTCAGTTAAGAAATCAAAAAAGATGAAGTGTTCCCCCTTTTCCTCATTTCTGTTTTTATCATGTCTGTTTTCACTTTTCAAGCATGAAGCATCATCTTTGTCTTAGAAATATAATGTCAAGTTTTGATCATGTTTGTCTTAGAAACTAAGCGAGCAGCAAAAGGTACGAAGAAAGCAAAACCTTTATCCACATAGGCTTGCTCGTAAAGGATATGCGCGTCTTGCTAGTGAAATTGTAAGTATTTATCTCTATTCACTTTCACTAATAACTTAAACTCATTTTCACCCTTAGTTTGACATTGATAAATCTTCTTGGCTGTAGTCAACAGAATTGTGTGATGATGACGAAGTGAATAGAGCTATACTTTGGAAGAAAGGGAGAACTAGTAAGCAAGGAGAAATAGAAGGAGATGTTTTGAAGACAAAATTTACAAAGATTGTAAGCAAAACCTTTAATTTACTGGTATTTTCCTCTTTATGTATTTCGAAAGATTGTGGTTATCATGGTCATTTGTCATGAATTACAGGATGAATATATTCAGCAAAAGCAAGATGGTTTGTTGCAACTTCAAGGACCAAATGAGGACATCCTGACACAGGCTCTTGAATCTAAGGAGCATGGAGGTCGGGTGAGGGCTATAGGTGGACATGTCAATCCCTCAACATATTTCAGATTGGGTAAAGGGATGCTTCCTAACCATGAGAAAAATGTCCTTCTAAGACGACAAGCAACAGTAGAAGACAGAGTTGCAAAGTTAGAAAATTTGGTCCTTCAAAATGTTGCCTTTAAATCATCTCCGATTGAAGAAAAAGGGAGTTGTACTGCAAAGGATGCAAAGGGTGCGATGAAGCTGAGTGAAGAAGAAATTGGTTTTATGAAACAAAAATTGGATTTCGAAGATGATGATGATGAGCTGCAGTTTATTGACAAAGAAGATGTCTTGGAGGTAAATATTCCCTCTTTACTGAAGTTTACATTTTACTTAGTTTATTAGGCCAAAAATTACTATCTACGTATTGGTGCCTCTGTCAAATGTTTTGCAGATTTGCTTCATCCTCTCAATTTTCAAATGTTTTGCATTTTTCATATAAACTGTAGGAGATGTTAATTTGTGCATGTATATAATTCACATGTCTTGGTTAGTATATTTATTTATTTACCTAATATGTGTATATTTTGCAAATTAGAAACAATGTAAGAAGAAACCGAGCAAGGAAGTCAAAAAAGCTTGAGTTGAACTCCTCAAGTATGCCTAAGTCATTATGGCTACTATACTGTTATTACAAGCGTGCACTTGGAATGGAGAGAGTTTAAAAATAGTGCTAGATGAAAATGTCTTCGGGGAAGAATGTACTCTATATGTGCACGACGAAGATGTGACTCCGTTTTGTCAATTGATGCCAATATCGTACACATGTATTGCTGTGTACATATGGTATGATTTAATATATATTTCGAGTCAATTATATATACTTATCACTTCTATGCTTTGTTATTCTAATTCAGTTTCCATTCCAATGTTAGGTATTTGTATAAAAAGATGATGGAAGACAACAAGCTTGAAAAATTCAGATTTATGCAGCCATGTCATGTAGGTCATGTGCCAACGACAAGAACAGATAAAAATTTCCTAGACAAACAGTTGGAAAGTAGGGCACGAGCTTTAGCAGACAGACTAATTGACAATCCAAGTAGTGCATCACTTTTGGTGCCATGTAATGTAGGGTAAGAATGATTACAATTATACTTTCCATTGCATATTATTTTCTATTGATGTAATATAATTTTGTGTTTCTGTATAGTTTCCATTGGATTCTGACAGTTATCAACGTCAGTAAGGATATTGTTTATTTGTGGGACCCTCTTAGTCATCGCATTCGCGATGATGATTGGAAACATGTTGTAGAAATGTAAGTTTTTTTTTTGTTATTTCTTTCGATTTATATCAGTATGATTATCACATAATCTGAATAATCAAACAATATATTTGAAGGGCTATTAAAATGGTTCATGCCGGCCTCTGGGAATGGAAAGAAAAGGACGAAGTAAAACTGCTTGGGAAATTGTCAAGGTAATTTAATATTTGTAACTAATTAGATATAAGTGTTTGTATATGTTAAATTGTAATGCACATGCAAATCTTATTTAACATTTGTAGGCTCCTCGTCAGCCGGATAGTAACCAATGCGGTTTCTATGTCATGGCTTACCTGAAGACTTTAATTGAGAACATGCCGGACATTGATGATAAAGATTCTGTTCAAGCACTGGTAATAATTCAATTTCTAATTCGTGTTTAAAATTATTTTGATTTCAATGTTTCAAAGTGGAAATATGATGCATTTGAGATTCTTGTTGCCAGTATAATTTTGAGTACTCCATTTATTGTTTGATGTCTATTGAATGAATGCTTTTTAGTTTTTAATTTGATCATTTTATTCACAAAGTTTAAAGTGGAGAGATTAGAGAAAATACAAAAGCTCTTGCCTTTAGAACTGCTAAAACTCTATTACCGTATATTGGTTCTTGAAAATTACTCCTAACTTATTTCGAATTTCATTGCAATTACTAATTTATTTACTCACTTTTTACATGTAGTTCCAACAAGTTGAATATGACAAAGCGGTTATTGATCTGGTGCGTTCTGAATGGGCCGATATTATATCAAGTTATATACAGTAGGTATGATTTGATCATTAGAACGTTGTGATCTTTTAGACTTCGTGGAATTGTTTGTTGTAGTATTATGATGACTTCGTCGAATTGTTTTTTGTATTATTATGACTTGGATGATATTTGATTCGATGAGAATTGGTCATGGAAGTATTTACACTTGTTATTTTGAACCTTAGCTTGTGCAAAATTATGTAACTACAGTTGGCCATGGTGAATGGATAAATTGTTTTTTGGTATATGATTAAAATTTAAGCAGGTTAAAAACCGTTGAGACAACGGTTAAAAATCGTTGTCTATTTTACAATAGACAACAATTTGAAACTGTTGTCTTTTCTACAAAAGACAACAGTTTATCTGCGTGACTTTTACAACAGCGATTTCAACAACACACAATAGACAACAGTTTATAACTGTTGTCTTTTAAAGAAAAGACAACAGTTACAAAACCGTTGTCTATGTGCATCACTTTTAACAACACCGGTTTCAAAAACATTGAATAGACAACGGTCAAAAACCGGTTCGTTGATAGAAATGACAACGGTTTTTATAACGTTGTTCTATGTGTGACTTTTAACAACACCGGTTCAACAACACTTAATAGACAACGGTTCGAAAACCGTTGTCTTTACAAGAAAAG